>NC_029794.2:77174781-77199075 GCF_000816755.2 Arachis ipaensis | reverse complement strand
AAAGATAAGATTTGAAATGATTTGAAAAAGATTTTTTTTTTTGAAATTTGAAATTAGAGAAGATAAGATAAGAATTCGAAAAGATTTGAAAAAGATTTAAAAAAGATAAGAATTGAAGTTTGATTTTTGAAAAAGATTTTATTTTGAAATTTGAAATTTAAGTTTTAAATTTTGAATTTTAAAATTTGAATTTTGAAAATTGAAATTGAGTTAAGATAAGATAAAATTTTGAAAATTGAATTTTAAAATTTTAATTAAAAACAAGATAAGAAAACAATTTGAAAAAGATTTGATTTTTTTGAAAAGATTTGATTTTGAAATTTAAACCTAAGATAAGATAAGATAATGATTTGAAATTTAATAAAAAGATAAGATAAGAAAAGATAAAGATTTGAAAAAGTTTTGAATTTTAAATTTTAAAAAAAAAGATAAGATAAAATCATAATTTAAAAGAAAAGATTTGAAAATATTTTAAAAAGATAAGATTTGAAATTTGAAATTTGAATTTTGAAACTAAGAAAGGATAAGATAATGATTTGAAATTAAAATTTGAAATTTTTATTAAAATTTTCAAAAAACTTTTGAAATAAAGATAGAAAAGATGTTTTTTTTTTATTTTTTAAATT
The DNA here is from genome assembly GCF_000816755.2 of Arachis ipaensis. NCBI lineage: Eukaryota > Viridiplantae > Streptophyta > Magnoliopsida > Fabales > Fabaceae > Arachis > Arachis ipaensis. Next base: position 77,198,449 of record NC_029794.2, on the reverse strand, counting down.
AATGAAGAAAGAGAAAAATAACCAAAAGACACCAAGCTTAAAATTTTTAGATAAAAAAAGTGCTAATTTTCGAAAAATCAAGAGAACAATCACCAAAAGACACCAATTTTCAAGAACAACTTGAATATTAAGAAAGAAAACAAAGAACAATTTGAAAATTTTGAAGAAACAAGGAACACACAAAGGACACCAAATTTAAAGATTGACACAAGATTCAAACAAAAGATACTATTTTTGAAATTTTTTTTAAAAGAACACCAAGAAAATTCGAAATTTTAACAAGAACAAGAACAAAGACTCAAACAAAAAGGTAAAGATCAAAAAGAAAAGAAACGGTTTTGAAATTTTTTTTTATTTTTTCGAAAAAGAAAATAAAGAACTCAAACAAAATTAAAAAGTACCTAATCTAAGCAACAAGATAATCCGGTAGTTTGTCAAATCTGAACAATCTCCGAAAACGGTGCCAAAAACTTGGAGCACGGAAATTAACTCCGGACAACTAAACCAGCAAGTGCACTGGGTCATCCAAGTAATACCTGAGGTGAGTCAAGGTTGATCCTACAGAGATTGTTATTTTGAATCAAGCTATGGACACGTTGTGGATCTTAGTCAGGCGATTAGAAAAGATAGTTTATTAAGATAAACGCAAAAAACATGAATAGGGATGAAATTACTTAATTTGAGTAAAAACAGTGATAAGAGAACGGTTAAGGCTTAAGAGATGCTTCATTCTTCTGGATCAACCTTTCCTACTGTCTTTCTTCAATTGTGAGTGATTCCTTCCATGGCAGGCTGTAAGTAATCAACGCCGGTTTAATGGCCGCCAATCTTCCTCCCTCAAGTCGAACGCCAGGTTTAGTGTGCACCCAACCTGAATGAGGGTAAAGCTCCTACAGTTCATCCCATTGATGATCCTACTCAAAATGCCACAGACAAGGTCGAATCTTCCGAATCAGAGAATGTTGCGCCTTTGGTTCTAGCCTCTACCACAAAGACCCTAATCTCCCCATACCTCGACTGAACTAGTATCTCGAGAAGTCCCCAACGAAGTCGTGGATTAGCCATCTAAGAAATGTATAATCAAGCTGGTGGTTCAGTGATCTACTGTTACAGACTCACACTGAACCCATGTAGAATGAAGATGAGTGTCACGGATCATCCCATTCATAAGGTTGAAGAACGAAGATACATCTTAGAATAGAGTCACACACGAATTGAATAGAACAGTAGTACTTTTATTAATCCAGGAAAATCAGCAGAGCTCCTAACCTTAACCTTATGAGGTTAGTGACTCATACAGTATATAATAGTGTTCAAAAATAATGGGGGAGGAAGAAGATCCTAAACATGGGTGATCTTCTCCTATATATACTAATCTAATGACAGTGAAAAAATCTACTTCTAGGGCCCACTTGGTGAGTGTTTAGGCTGAGTTTGAGTGTCTCCCACTTGCTAATGTCCCTTAGGGGTCTTGAACGCTGGCTAGGGACCCCCATTTGGGCGTTGAACTCCAGTTGCTCCCTTATGGGCACTGGACGCCAGGACTGAGGCTGGTGGCTCTCGTTGAATGCTAGTTTTGGGCCTTCATTTCCGAAACAAATTATAGACTATTATATATTTCTGAAAAGCCTTGGATGTTAGCTTTCCATAGCCATTGAGAGCGTGCCATTTGGACCTCTGTAGCTCCAGAAAAACTCTTTCGAGTGCACAGAAGATCTACAGTCCTTTCTCTACTTCTGAATTAGACTTCTGCTCAAACTCCTCAATTTTAGCTAGAAAATATCTAAAATCACCATAAAACACACAAACTCAAAGTAGAATCCAAAAATATGAATTTTGCACTTAAACCTATGAAAATATAATGAAACTATCTGAAAACAATGCCAAAAAGCATATAAAATATCCACTCATCAACATTTCAACAGACACTTGGTGAGTATAATAATAAAACATAGTAAAATGCAAAAGATAATTGAAACTATAAATAATTAATGCAAACAATTAACAATAGCAACTTAATCAAACATATATAAACCTCAAAAGATCAAATTCATCAACAAGAACTCAATAGTAATTAAACTAACGAGGTAATTTCAATTATAAGAAAGTATGAGTAAATATTGTGTATTTGAAGAGAAAATTAAAGACTACTTATAATAGAAACAAGCTAGAATCCAAGATTAAAAATATAAATAGCAATTCTACTCTGAACCATAATAAACGCTGAGAACTAAGAGAATTTTGCTAAGAAAACTAAACTAAAACCTAACTAAAACTCCTAAAAAATGATGTATGTATGCTATGGCACTACAAAAAATTCTGGTTAAAATTGCGGTTTTTTTGTGTAATTACGGTGGTTTGAACCGCCATTATTACCAGAAACGGCGGTTTTAGAAAACGATGTAATTCTGGGTGCCATTTTGGTTATTACGGCGATTTTTAAAAAACTGCCACAATTTCCTGAGTTAAAACGGCGGTTTTTAGATAGGTTAAAACGGTGGTTCAAACCGCCATTTTTCCAAATAAAATTACATTTTTTGGTTGGTTAAAACAGAGGTTCAAACCGCAGTTATTTCAAAGGTTAAAACGGCAGTTTTTGTTGGTTAAAATGGCCGTTGAAACCACCATTATTTTTAGAGTTAAAACGGCGGTTTTGGTTAGTTAAAATGGCGGTTCAAACCACCATTATTTCCAGGATGAAAATGGTATTTTTGGTTGGTTAAAACGGCGTTTATGAACCGCCATTTTTATCCTAACATAGCATCATTTTGATTGGTTAAAATGGCATTTTTACTTGGTTAAAATGGCGTTTAAAATCGCCATTTTTACCGAGTTAAAATGGCATTTCATGTTGTTTAAAATGGCAGTTATAATCTGCCTTTTTTACCAGATAAAAGTGACATTTTTTAATCATTTACAAAGACAAATTTTAACCGTCATTTTTCTCGCATTAAACAAATTTTTTTATTAAACTTTTTCAATAACAAAAAATCAATACTCAAACAAAATATTATATAACTCATAAACAATGTATTAAATATAATATATTATTTTCTAGTATTAAAATCAAAAAATAATAACCCCCTATACAAATAAAGTATCTAATATAGCATAATCTTTTAATTATAAATGTCTTAACATGTATCTCTTAATACATAAAATCTCCATCATAGCTTTTGGTGCACTTTGTCATGATAATCTCTGTCATCACTCCAATCATTCTTTTGTCTTGATTATTTGCCTGAAAAAAAATCATGTTCATTTTAATTAATTATCTTTCACAGCTTGGCTTCTTCTTCTTCTTCTTCTTCTTCTTCTTCTTCTTCTTCTTCTTCTTCTTCTTCTTCTTCTTCTTCTTCTTCTTCTTATTATTATTATTATTATTATTATTATTATTATTATTTCCTGTAATAATGCCTAATTAATTATTACTAGCTATCTAAGAGATTCTGGAATGAAACACAAACTAATCAACAAGCAAACACAAAGTGCCAACCCTTCAAAATTTCCAAGCAAAGCCAATAGAATTAGACCATTTTTTCTTCACAACTTAATAAGTGATCAGCAGTTATTCTTGTTCTTCAAGCATAATGAGTCTAAAAGAGATGGAAGCATACATAATTTTTATACCTCATACTCAAAACTTTCCTACATGGATTAGATTTTAAGGAACAAGCCACTACTGCTATTAACAGATTCTTTAATTTCTGCCACACAGACACACTCTTAGTGGAGGAGATATCTATTATTGACTTAAATAAATAAACTAATAAGTTCTTCTTATGATATATACATACCAATAACTAATAAGGAATATTCCGTTTGAGAAATTTTTTTATTATACTTTATACTTTTATAATTACTATTTTCTTGATCAATATATACTCATATTTCTCTAGTTTACCTTATGTAATAGAAAGTTTGAAGATAGAAGAAAGTTTGTAACAGAATTTGTTTAGATCATACTACAAAGCAAAAACAAGATTTGTCAAATTATTATTACCCCCAAAAAATTGGAAATAACATGTTGAAGATTGAAATGGTAACATTCTCTTAAAACAATGTTTCTACAAGAGCAACCCACCTTATATGGAACATAATTACCATGCCAAGCAACAACATCGAAGGGAGAGAAATCCAGAACTGCAACAAATAGTTCACCACCAAAATTCTGCACTATAGTGTACCCAAGATTGAATTTATCTTCAAGGAAATCCCTTGGATATGCAAGACCATTAGCATATAAAAAAAAAACAAAATAGCAGATCAATTGATCTTTAGACATTACAGTTAGTTTATTCAAGTGCTAATTTAGATGTTCAGTTGTTAACATAAAAATTTTATCTTGTGATATCATTACATTAAATTACTTCACAAACAAGATATAATAAGTGCACTCAAATTCTAACTAAGACAAAAAGAAATTATAAGGAGAAAAACTAATTATGAGAAAATGATGAAACAAAAAATAAGGACGACTTGAACATACACAAGGGGTAGATTTGTATTTCCAAATAAAAAAATAAAAAAGAAAAGAAAAGAGAATCAATCAGCTCCCGGAAGAAGCTTGGTACTTGATTGGGAGGTTGTTCCAAAACCTCTAACAGCTGCAGGGATGACTCTTGATGGAGACACAACACCTCTGCAAACGAAGAGAAATAAGAATCTGTTCCTAGTCTACTCTGTAACCACCCTTTGTTCTCCAAGAACCCGTCTGCCATGATCCATGTGTTCTTGAAACCGAGGCTCGTTAATGTTCTTGCTACTATTTTTACTGAGTCCGAGTACCTAATTTTGCATCCAGCACCAATGGTTAACACTTAATAATCAATTTATATAATGATATAACTCAAAATAATAACAAAGAAACTAACGAGTCCATGATCAGAATGTTAGAGCCTTTGTTGATTTTCTTCAAGTAAGAAATCTTCAAAGCTGCTAGTTCAGCTTCCACTTTCTTCACATTCCTAACAAGTCCTCTGAGCTCTCTTGGTAGTTATCACCTACAAAGCACAGGAGGAAGCGTATTAGCCGATGGTTTTGCATAAGAACTTGTTAATGTCAAAGGTACCTTTGTAACCACGGAAGTTGAAGGTGATGCCAGACCAAATTGGAGGAAGTAAGAGGTATGCAATAAAGAGTGCTCCACCTGTTCCAGAAATCACAGTAGGATCTGAAGAAGATATTGTTTTAACTGTCGTCGAAGCTATTGGCTTCGCACCTTCAATCACCTTGGTTGTTTGTTGTGCAGTGTCCACGACTGCCTGAAAATTACAGAGAATATCCATACCAGGTCAAGAAACTTCGTTCTTCAAACATCATTCAAGTTTCTAAAAAAAGGTGCAAACTTCTTGAAAGGCGAACTACAAAATTCTTAGGGGTCTTAATATGATCTATTTCTTTAAATTCGATATTCAAGGTCATAAAGAAGAACCTAGAATAACTAGTCTATTTTTCTTTTCCCTTTTTGAAAGTTCTGTTACTACTCGACTTCGAAAAGGGGAGAAAGTGTTTTGGTAGCATCAAATGAATAACATTTCGAAAAACAGAACACAGAAGAAAATTGAGTATAATTTAATAATGAAACTCTAAAGACATTTAGCAATCTCAATTCTAATCACACTCTTAATTAGACCTTATCTCTGAGCAAATTGAGAAATTTTCCAAAGAAGTCCATGCTTTCGTAACAGATTAGTATTTATAAAACACATGCTAAATACAAAAACTAGTGCATTGTTGCTTAAACAGGAACCAAATTGAGCACTACAGAAACATGTATCAAACATCATGAATCATAATTCAGAATCAAACAAGTGATATTCTTAAACCTTGGCAACAGTGATGATAGGTTGGGGATCAACACCAGTGCTTTGGAGTGCCTTCTTGTACACCAGGAACTAAATGAAGATCTAACATGCAAAAGAATTTCCACTTCAGTGAATATTGTTTTGACTTTTTAAAAGCAACTGGCAAAAGAAACACACACAAAATTAGCCAATATAGCAAAAGAAACCGAGCAAAATTAAGCATTTCTGTTTCCCAGATAAACACTAATAATATTTTAATACATCAAAATTAAATAAAATGCTCAAGCTAATATAGGGCAGCTCTTGCAGCCAAAATTTTAACTCAAATATAAATATGAAAGCTTTAACTAATGGAAAAAAAATCTCAACAAAAGAGTATCTAATTTTTTAATTCAATTTGTCAAGAATCATAACACCATGTATTTATAATTTATAAAAAATTAATATTTTAAAATTTGAGAGAGAGAGAGAGAGAGAGAGCACCTTTTCTCCCTGCTCTTTTCCATCAGTTCCCTCCAAATCCAACACAAGTGTGCAAGGCTTAATGCCTGCACACCGAGCAATCCAGATTCCTTCGGTTGTTTTAAACCTAAAAACAAGCAATGCAAAGACCATCACATATCACATATCATATATCATATCTATACTTACAAAAGTCAAATAACATTGTATATAAAGAATGGGGATTACAAGAATTACTTGCCTTCTAGCATCAACACTCATCTCTTGGAAATTGGTATAAAACAAATGATTCAAGAGTGTGCTCTTCCTTGCCAAAAGTGAATAGAACAGTAAGTTACCATCACAACAAGAGGGGGGCTCCAAAATGAGTATTGTTGATTATACATAACAAGAAACTATCATGGAGAATGCTATTAATACCATAAAAGTTGACGAGCCGACTTCAGATAAAACAGACTTTGCTAGATCATTTGGAGAAATGATCTCATAATTTACAGAATCCTTCATTCCATTTTTTGAAACCCTACAATGATACAAGAACATATAAATTATTTGTCGAATTGATGTACCATACAATGCAAGCATTAGTTGAAACCTAGAATAAAATCAAGAACAAGTTACAACCCTTTTCCTACATGTAGGGGCTAAATCAACATGTATATGATATGTATATTTTAAAGTTTGCATTTAACCTTGTTCAGCATTTTCTGCTTACCTGCTAAGCTGTTCTACAACTTCAAATTTCAGTAAGTTTACATTCATCAACCTAGTTTAGTTTATTATTCATTAAGTTATACGTGAGTTACCATCAAGAATCCTAACACTTTAATGTTAAAAATGGATGAAAACCTTAAGGTCTTATATAGATCTAAGAGAAATACCAGACCTAAGAGGAAACTAACAGTCAAAACAAAATTCAAACACCAACAGCAACAAAAATGAGACCTTATACTAAAAAAATCAATAAATCAATCACTGTCGACAGAAATAAATTCAAAAACTAAGAAGAAAATAATATCAGAAACACAAAATAAAATACCTAACAGAAATGGAATATAAATGAGACCTTTGGAAGAGTAAGGGACAGCGGCAAAGGCACCAAGTAGAGAAATGGAGGAACATCAGCGGCGGCAGAGCAGCGGAACACAAATTGCTATTGATCTTGCTGCGCAAACGGCGGAATCGACTTCTCCACTCGTGATGGATCCTCGCAAATGGCCTTAAAAGAGATACTTATCACAGAGGAAGGAAATTAAAGGAAAGGAAAGGAAGGAAAGAAGGAAGGAAAGGAAGGTGTTGTCGATTTTGGTGGAGAAGACACAGAGGTCGACAAGGAGAGGAAGCTGGAGGAGACGTCATCGGAGGAGATCGCCGCTGTAGGAGATGTCACCGAAGGAGATCGACGCCGAATGAGATGTCACCAGAGAAGATCGTCGGAGAACACAAGAAGATCGAAGATCGTTGCACAGGCCAGGAGCAACAGCGCCACCCATGTGGTGTTTCGACTTTCAGCTAAGGGTTTCTGAAAAATAGGGATTACTAATTCTGCTTTTATATCACGTGATAATTGCGGTTCAAAACTGCCTTAATTATAAAAAATGCCACAAATCCAAAAATCAATTGTGGCAGCAGTAGAAACGCTGGAATATCCAAACATAATGGCGGTTTTCCAAAGGTGCCGTAATATAAATGTCATTTTAACCTCTTTTTTGTAGTGTGGTATGTTGTGGTATGTTGTCCCCTTTTGATAGAGTTTCAAAACTTCAGATTTGGACCAAAGAGACCCCCCAAAATCGCGAGGCACATGAAATTTTAAGTGAGTCATGCGTTTGTACTTGTACATATGCACAAGCATGTGTGCGTACGCACACTGGCCGAAACTCCCCTTGTGCATACGCATAGAAAGGTGTGCATACGGACACTAGCTGAAACTCTTCTTATATGTACGCATAGAAAGGTGTGCATACACACACTAGTGTGTTCTTCTCCTTTGTTTTCTTCATGAAATGTCCCACTTTGCATGTTTTCCTTCCACTTCTCCAAAGCCATCCTAGCTTATTGGTCCTGAAATTACTCTACAAAATATATCACGACATTGAATGGAATAAAGTGGAATTAGATTGACTATTTAGAGCATAAAAATAATGTTTTCAACACTTAGGTACAATTTAGAGAGAATTTACAAAAGCATACTATTCAAGTGAATAAATGCAAGTTTATTTGATGAAATCTACTCAATTCAAACAAAAAATTATCATCAAATGTGGATTTATCAGACATCCCCTAGTCCTTCTAAACTACAAAAGTGAGGGAATGACACTCTAGGTCTTCAAAAACTTAAGCCAAGCTCACGCCATCAAAATACAACATATCAATCATCACTCCTCCGCACGATCAAAGATCCTTACTAGGCCTCCAGTGCTCCATCTAAAGTGAAGGAAAGGGGTAAAACTTTGGGTTTTTAGTAAGGTTGGGGTTGTTAATTTAAGTTCTTTGATTCTTCGAGGTTTAGCAAATAAATAGCAGAATACAGAGAAACATTATACAGATAAAGAATACAAAACAACACCACACAGAAAAAGAATACAGAAAGCACACACATACGCACAGAATATATATATATGGTAGAGAAGTATGAGCAAACAAGTATGATACATGTCTATCCGATGCAGGCCATGAACTCACGTGTCAGTTTACACCTTGCAACTCGACATTACCTAAGAGCCAATCCTAGATATGGTTTTTTAGATGTTTAATTGCACAAGCCTTATGGCCGAACCCATTCAGTTAACTTTAAATGGTATTAAGCTATACGGCGGTGTAGCCATTTAATTGAATTTAAATTATATAAGCCCTACAGTATAGCCATTCAGTTGACATTAAATTGTATTAAACCCTATGACATAGTCATTTCGTTGACTCTAAATTATTTCAAGATGTCTATATCTTTAGAACAATCTTTAGTATATGGGTGCCCCCACTATATACTCAAATGATTAGCAAGCTGGATAGGCCCTAAACCTTGCTAGGCATGCAGCCTCTCACTCAACATCCTTAATCCCTAAGCTTTAATTAATTATATTTTAACTCTTTAGTTTGAATTTCTACAAAATTATATTTTTTTTTTGTTATATACCAAACTTCATTAATTGTACCTTGATGCTTAGCGCTTAAAGCAGCACTTGGCGTTTTCAAAGCATAAAATTTTGCAATCGCTCGCAGGCGCCTAGCGCCCAGAAACTTAAAGCAGCAGGGCACCTAGCGCCCTTGTTTAAGAAATTGGTTGCCCAGCAGCCATGTTATATACATATAGTTGGACACCCAACGCTTATAATTCATATATACTATATATATGTTAATTATTATATGGTATATACATATAATACATGTTAATGATTATTATATATACTTTTACCTTATATATTATATGGTATATTTTCTTGTATGGATACCTGGAGGGAGAGCTTGGTCTCTGGGAATCAACGCCGAGTTGTTATCTTTGGTGCCGACCTTTGAGCTTTGTGGTAATCCGAGCTTTACTCCAAGAGTATGTCCAATCGCGTAGATCTTTGAGCAAGAAACAAGGGGGAGTGTACCTGCAAAGGCACTCCGAAGCTTAAGTCAGTATTGAGAATTCAATGTGTCCTTTTAGGATGGAAGATCATACCTTTTATGGGTGAAAATGTGCAAGTCAGTTATGCTTCTACTTTATTGCCTATATTAAAGAGCAATAATAAGGGTGAAATGTTAGGTTGGACGTTTCACTTTTGGGAAGCAGTCCGTTAAGCTGAGTTATAACATAAGTTGCCGATTAATGGCGTTTATTGCCGATTAATGACTGTAATGCCAAACTATAACTCCAGCTTTCTAAATAATAACGTGAATAATGATGAGTTATGAATGACAATGCCAATTTATGATGTTGGATTTGTAACGGCCGGATCATAGCCCCCAAGCTTTGCCTGGAAATTGTGTTTAATGAAGTAGGTTGAGCTTTTTAATGAACAAGTCGGTTATTTGAGTTGGTGCATAACTCGGCGTTTGATGTGGTCTAGGAGCCCCCAATTCAAGATGATTTGTTAAACAATTAATAAATTAATATTAATGAGAGAGAGAATAGTGCGCATACTTATTAATGACGTGCGTATTCCCAAAGTACATCATATCTCTTGGGTCAGTTGAAGTGACTATTTGGTGGTTTTGGGAAGCGGTTTCTGGGTTTTGAAATTAACTTTTGGAGTTGAAAAGGTTTGGTGGTTTGACATAAGGTTGTGTGAGCCTTTTCAGAAGAAGTTTAAAGCAAAATATGAGCAAGAGAGGTATCATCTTTTTCTAACATCTGTAATCTTTGCTTTCCTTCTCTGTTATCTTTTTTCTTGTTCTTTCTCTTTTTGTTTTTAGGTTGATAATGGGGTTTGAGAAAGAGAAGAGGGAAAAGATTGACTAGTCATATGAGTGGGTGAATGAGGATGTGAAGAGGTATCCGTCACTATTTTTGGACGAGGGTGCTGTTAAGGAGATATAAGTTAGTAGGATAGTGAGGGGTGGGTGTGGGGTGCGATTGGACTTGCTTCCTTACACAGTTGTTGAACGTGTGTTCTACAGGGGGGAAGGGTTTGAGTTCTTTTATATGTATAGTAGTATTTTAGAGGAGTTAGGAGTGAAGCTTCCATTTAGCGATTTTTAGTGTCAGGTGCTGAAACAACTGAACTGTGCGCCTTAACAACTCCATCCCAATGGTTGGGCATTCCTTCGTGCATTTGAGATTCTGATGGAGTTTTTGGAGGAGCCGCCTACAGTGGAGTTATTTTTCTCATTGTTCCAGGAAAAAGTGTTTGGAAGGATTGTTGGGTGAATTTGAATAGTTCACCAGGGTTTGCTGTGTTCAAACTGTACAAATCATCGTTCAAAAACTTTAAGGAGATGTATCTGAAGATTAGGGGTGTGGAGGATGACTATCTATTTTACGTGGACGAGTTTTTGGGAGAGAAATTCCCCTTGTGGTGCTGTTTAGAACCTCAGAGTATTCTAGGGCCTGAATCAATATGTCCCCGGAATGAATGTATTATTGAGTTTTTGGTGGAGGGGATAGATCGGAAAAGTTTGTTATCGGTGTTTGAGTTGTTGAAATGGGATGAGAATAGGCAGGCTGTAGTGGATTATTTAGGTGAGCTTAGTTGTAAATGATGTAGTCTAGATAATGCTTGTTTTCATTTTGTAATCGATTTTGGATTATTGTTTTTTTAAGGTGGGAAGTATCCCGGGGTCAACTCGGCTACCCTTAGATCTCGGGTGAAGAGCAAAAGCTTGGAGAAGGAAGGTTCAACATCAAAGGCAGAAAAAATGGTAGGTGCTGGGGAGGTTGATCAGCCAAAGCCGAGGAGGACAAAGGTAATTTTGAAAAGGAAGAAATCTGACATGGTCAATTTGTAAGAGGATTCTGAAGATGGTCTCGGAGTTCCGAATGAGGAGCTGTGGAGGTTCTATGATAATCAGAAAAAATTGCATGAGGTTGTTGAGTAGAGTGAGGGTTCCTCTCTTTGGGGGAAGGATTATCCCTTCATGATTACTGCCGATGAAGTTTGTCAGACTCCTGCCGATGTTATCTTGGCTGAAGAGGTGGGAGATGTGGCTATTAATCAGTACATGCAGGTAATTTGCAATTATTTGTTTGTTTTGGTTTGATATTTTTATGGATGACCAATTTGGTGCATTTTTCTTAATTTGTATAAGGTTATTGGTCTGAGGCTTGCCAGTTTAGAGCGTAGCCGAGAAAAGAAACATTGTCAAGTGGCCGAGTAGAAGCCAGATGCGAAGTTGGAGGAACAGTTGAGCTTGAGGAATGTAAGGGTTACAGAACTGGAGAGTAAAGTAGCTGATCTTGAGAAAGAGCTAAAATTGATGAAGGAAAATTATGCAAAAGAGGTTGAAGATTTGAAGAAGAAAGAGGCCGAACTTTCTTCTATGACTTCCAGGTTGTAGAGGTAACAGCGAGATTGAAGGAAGTTGAGAAAAGTAAGGTAACAGAAATTTTAGACTCTTTTGTTGAGGGATTTGAAAGGGCTTCCTTGCAAGCAAAGTTTTTGTCTCTTGATTGTGATTTTTATCATATGGATCCGGGTAAAATTATCAGAGATAGAGTTATGGTTGAAGATGACGGAGATGCTGAGGAAGAGGATGAGAATAGTTGATCAGTGTGTATGTTTTGTGTTTTAAAACATGTATGTTGGTGATTTGTTTTGCTCCTGTAGTGAGCTTATGACTATTTATGTTCATAATTTTGGTACTGTTTCTGTAAACAGTTTATTTGGATTTTTGTTACTTGCACATGTTGATTTTGTAGAAAACATATATATTTTTATGATAGGTGAATTTTGCCTAGTTGTGATTGTGGCTTGGAGCCAATTTGTTTTTTAGGCAAATTTGTGTTAATGGTGTAATGCCATTAATTTGATGGAGAAGTATCATTGAAAGGCTGAGTGGGCGAAGTTTATTGAGATGCCGATTTAATAGGCATTGATAGTATATTGTGTAACTGGATTCTGTTTAATGGTCAACAGTAATTTTGAGTATTTCTCGGCAATCTGTTATTAAGTCCGAGTAGTTTGTTTAAGATCGTGGATTTGTTTCGACTGATATTTGCCGAAAGGTCGGGTTCAGATTATAATCGGATATTTGAATGAATGATAGTATCCGAGTGGTTGGATTTTGATTAAGATTAGTTACTTGATGGAATGATTGTATCCGAGAGGTTGGATTCCGAGTGAGATCGGATATATGTTTTATTTTGAATGATCGGCTTCCGATTTAGATCGGAGGTTTGTTTGAATGATCGGATTCCGATTTAGATCGGATATTTGTTTGATTGAATGTTTCCAAATGATTGGTTTTCAGATTAAGATCGGTTATCAGATTGAATCATTGTATCCGAGTGATCGGATTCCGTTAAAGGTCGACAGTCGGAATGACATTGTATCCGAGTGATCGGATTCCATTTTAAGGTCCGTAGCCGGATTGACTGATTGTGTCCGAGTGATCGGATTCCGTTTTAAGGTCGGCAGTCGGAATGACTGATTGTATCCGAGTGATCAGATTCTGTTAAAAGTCGGATACCGGATTGACTGATAGATTTCGAATGACCTATCTTGGCATATGATCGGTGTTGATAGTATCCGAATGGTCGAAATGATAGTATAGGTCGGCATTATATGTTTATAGATGAAGCGGAAATATAAAATGGAGAAAATAATGATTTGATAAAATAAGAAATTTATTTATTGAAGAACCCTTGATTTCAAAGGCCCAAGTAGGCTAGCCTCGTTAAAACCTCTCCAAGCAAAACCCTTGTGGGAAAAATCTTGGTAGTAGAAAAAAGAGTACTGGCCTGTCCCTAGTATTAACTGTAATATAACTTTAAGGAAGATACATTCCAAGTGTTAGGGAGATCTTTACCCTCTAGGGTTTGTAGTCAGTAGGCTCCATTGCCGATTACTTCTGTGACTCGGTAAGGGTCATCCCAATTAGCTGCTAGTTTGCCATGTGCTGATGGTTTCCTAGCTTGTTCTGTTTTTCTGAGCACAAGATCGTGGACTTAGAAAGACCTTGGTTGAAGTCTCTGGTTATATCTTCGAGCTATGTGCTGTTGCATGGCCAAATGTTTGACTACTATTGTTGATCTTATTTCTTCTGCGACATTGAGTTCGGTTTGCCGAGCTGTGTCTTTTGTAGTCTGGTCGGCTAGTTCAGTGCGTAGTGAGGATTGGGAGATCTCCATGGGTATCATTGCGTCGGACCCGTAGACTAGCCAGAAAGGTGTCTCCTTTGTTGTTGAGTTGACAGTGGTGTTGTATGCCCATATGATCTCTGGGATAAGCTCGGCCGAGAGGCCTTTTGCTTCATCTAGTTTCTTTCTTAGAGCATGTAGTATTACTTTATTTGCAGCTTCAGCTAACTCGTTTGTTTGTGGGTGCTCTACTGATGAAAAGTGTTGTTTGATTTTCAAGTTCTGCAAGAAGGATGTGAATTTTTGATCAGCAAACTGGTGACCATTATCTGTGATAATGTGCTGAGGAATGTCGAATCGACAAATAATATATTTCCAGACAAAGGAAAGCATTTGTTGAGATGTAATCTTGGCAAGAGGTTGTGCCTCTATCCATTTGGAAAAATAATCAATTGCTACAACCAGGAATTTTACCTGACCTGCTGCTGTGGGGAAAGGGCCGAGGATATCTATGCCCCATTGGTTGAACGGCCAACTTACCTCAGAACAGTGTAGGAGTTCAGCCCTAGATGTGTGATCGGACTGTGTTTCTGGCAATTGTTACAGCTTTTAACTTTTGCTTGACAATCCTATCGTATTGTTGGCTAATATAATCCAGCTCTGAGGATTTTTGAAGACAGACTTCGGGCTCCGAGGTGTGTACCACAGATCCCTTCATGCGCCTCAGCAAGTGCAAGCTCGGCTTCTGTTCTGCAAAGACATTTAAGTAATGGACGAGAGAAGCCTCGTCTATATAGCGATTATTATAAATTGTAAAAAAGGAGGCTTGTCGGTGGAAGTTACGAGTATTTTCGACGTCGCCTGGCAAGATCCCTGTCCGGAGATATTCTATGTATGGAGATCTCCAATCTGCTTCCTATGTTACACTTAAGATTTGTGTTATTTCAATGCTTGGCTTGAGCAATGTTGACTGGTAAAGTGATGACCTGTTTGGTTGAGTTCTGGCGAGTTTAGACGGAATCTAAGCTCGGCCATTACTCTCCCTTGGTATGTGCTGTATTTCATATTTAGAAAATTTTGTAAGTAAATTTTGTACGATATCCAGGTATTTAGAAAGCACATGATCCTTTACTTGGTATAAGTTGTTTACCTGCTGGACGATAAGTAAGGAGTCGCAATATACCTTAAGTTCGGTGATGTTTAGGTCGGCAGCGAGTCTAAGGCCAGCAATTAGTGATTCATACTCACGTTGATTGTTGCTTGCTTTAAATGAAAAATTGAGGGCCGTGGTTATCATCGAGAATGATACCTGCTCCACACCCTTGTGGGTTCGAGGACCCATCGACATATAAGGACTGGTACGTGGCAGAAGTTAGACCAATTAAGAGAGTCTTAATAAGAGAAATGCGTTGCAAGTATAGCTCTCAACTAGCTAAGGTCTGTCTTACCAATTTAACGTTGTTGTTTTCACTTAGTTAACCCTTACTGAGTAAAGGAAAGTCAAGTGATTGAACTGATTCTTATCCACAGATCCTAGTCCTTTTCCTTGGAAAGGTCTAGGGTTAGTAGATATAGAATTAGCCAACAATGTTCAAATTAACAAAGCACTTGAGCATTCCAACTCAAGTGTCTCCTCTTAATCAACTCCCATGTCAAGTAGAGTTTCTACTCCATTGACATGGAATCAATATTCATAAAAATATAAGAAAACATAATTAAATGGAATAAAATAGAGAATTAATTAAAAATAAAAGTAACTTTATATATTAATAAATTCAAAATGCAACATACTTATTTGAACAGGGTCAATGAGCAATGAATAAAAGTAAAGGAATAAGGAAACAAACTAAAGCAATATCTTCATGGAAGTAATGATTCTTCAGCATCCAAAAATCCAAAACAAAAGCATAAACTACTAATGTAAAGCTAATCTAGATTCAGATCTAAAACTAAAAGTACTCCTAATATCGATGTATCTGAATGTGTGTGGATGCGTGTTGAGTTTCTGCATGTTCCCTAGGTTTTATCTGTGTTTCTGGGCCAAGAACTGGGTTAAGATGCGGCCCGAAATCACCCCCAGCGTATTCTACTATTTTTGCAAATTGCACAGGTCACGGGTACGCGTCGTCCACGCGTTCGCGTCATTTAGCGTTTTTCCTTGTCATGCGTTCGCGTCGTTCACGCGTTCGCATCATTCGTACAGACTTCAATCCACGCGTTTGCGTCAGGCACGCGTTCGCGTCGCTGCGATTTCTTGATTTCGCGCACTCGCGTGAGCCATGCGCTCGCGTCATTGTTCGCTGGTCATCTCCTTGGTTTCTTGTGTTCCTTCCAATTTTTCAAGCTTCCTCTCCATTCTCTAAGCCATTCCTGCCCTATAAAGCCTGAAACACTTAACACACGGATCACGGCATCGAATGGGATAAAGGAGAGTTAAAATGTATAATTAAAAGATCTCTACGAAGCAAGTTTTCAACCATGGAGTAATTTTGGGAAGGAATTGTAATATCATGCTAATCATATGAATAAGTGGGTAAAGACTTGATAAAACCACTCAATTAAACACAATATAAATCATAAAATAATGGTTTATCAAGGACCATTCGATGTAGTCTTCAGTTGTACTTGGTACCGAGAATTCGGCAATAAAGTCGGCCAAGAACTGGGATTTGATGGATGTTCGGCCTTTGTACTTGATATCGAATTCTGATAGCTCCACCGACCATTTAACTAGTCGGCTAGCCAGCTCAGGTTTCTCTAGGACTTGCCGCAAAGGATGATCTGTCCGAACATGGATTTCATGGCTCTGAAAATATGGTCGGAGTCTTCTGGTAAAGAAGACCAGGGCTAGGGCTAGCTTCTCAATGCTCGGATATCGAATCTCGGCATTTTGTAATATTTTGCTAGTAAAATAGATCAGGAACTGTTTCTTTTCCCTTTCTGCAACAAGAGCGGAACTTATAGCCCAGTTAGTGACAGATAAATATAAGAATAATGGTTCCCCTTGTGGGGTGTTTGTAAAATTGATGGTTTTGAAAGAGTTTCTTTGATAGTTGTGAATGCTTGTTCACATTCATCAGTCCAATAGAAAACTTTTTTCTTTTTTAAAGTTTGGAAAAAACATAAAGATTTAGAAGCTAGGCGAGGTAAGAATCTAGAGAATGCAGCAAGTATCGCTGTTAACCGCTGGACTTCCTTGATTGTGTGTGGACTTGTCATGTCTAAAATAGCTCGGCATTTTTCTGGATTTGCCTCAATACCTCAGTCCATTGGCCCCTCTCTTTGCTTCCTTGTAGCGCTCCTTCCTTGCTAGCATGTTCCTGGTTCAAACCTTGCTAGCTTCATTTTGGACACTTTCCTTGCATACTAGTGCTCCTTCCCTCTCTTGGTTCATGGGTTCGAATCCTGGCTCCTTCACTATCAATTGTCACATCATAATTTTCTTTGGAATGGAGCCCGATAAAGTTAACTAAGTTAACTGAGCGCTATGCCTTTGCCTTGTTCCCTTGGGGGCTCAGTTACTTGTTTCAACGCAGCATCCTTGCCTTTGTGCACTTGGCTTTGGTTGCTTGGTCTCTAGCGCTCAAATAGAGAGCGCTACGCTCAATTAGTGAGCGCTATGCCTTGGCCTCTTGATGCCCCTTTGGTGAGTGCCACGCTTTTGTGTCTTGGGTCACGCTTTTCAAAGCGTGGCCTAAAGTCCAAAGCGTGCTCTAACTTCAAAATTGTGCCAAAATCCCTTTTGTCACCATTTTTTCACCTACAAATAATCAAAACAACCAATCAAAGCATCTCCAATTTCACAAGGTTTCTAAATTATTCAAAAACCAACTAATTCTAGCTTAAACCTTATGATTTTGTGTCAAATAATTAATGGTTGATTGAATTGACATACTGATAAACCACTATTTTATGGTTTATCTTGTGCTCAATTGAGTGGATTTTATCAACTCTTTACCCACTTATTCATGCTATTCGCATGGTTTTACATTTGCCTTGCTAATTATGTACTTTGATTGAAAACATGCTTCTTTGATTTTATATTTGTTTATTATTAATCCTCTCTTATTACCATTAGATTCCTTGATATGTGTGTTAAGTGATTTCAGAGATTGCAGGGCAGGAATGGCTCAGAGGATGGAAAGAAAGCATGCAAAAGTGGAAGGAATATAAGAAGTTAGAGAAATTGCTAAGCTGTACAGCCTGACCTCTTTGCACTCAAATAGTTATAACTTTAGCTACAAAGGTCCAAACGACACGGTTCCAGTTGCGTTGGAAAGCTAACGTCCGGGGCTTCGATTTCATATATGATATGCCATAGTTTCCCTGATGCTAGGCGACGCGACCGCGTGCTTCATGCGGCCGCATCGCAGTGACGAAAAACAGCGTGTTTGAATTCGCAACCAGCGAATTCTGGGCTGTTTTTAGCCCAGTTTGCGGCCCAGAAAACACAAATTAGATGCTATAAAGTAGGGGAATGCATCCATTCATAAAGAAGGCTTTCACAATTCACAATTTTAGGAGTAGATGTAGTTTTTAGAGAGAGGTTCTCTCCTCTCTCTTAGGATTAGGATTTAGGACTTCTCTTAGTTTTAGGAGTGACTCTCAATCCCATGTTCTTTATTTTTATTTATTCTTCCAATTTAATTTATGAACATCCATGTCAGATTTAAGTTCTTTTGTTAATGCAATTTGAGGTATTTCAGTTTAATATTGCTTTCTTTTATTTACATGATTATTGCTTCCCATTTGAAGGCATTCTTATTCCAGTAGATTTACTTTTTCCTCTTTTGGTCTTGGTTAAGAAATGAGTAACTCAGGAGTTATCCAATTCAACAGCATAATTGATAATTGTTATCTTGCCAATTGAGTTGAACTTCAATAATCCCAATCTTTTCTTAGGAAATAAATAGGATTCGAAGATCAAACCAATTTATCCCTTGACTTTCCTTTGCTTTAGTAAAGGTCAACTAAGTAGAATTAAGATTCAACTTTCATTATTATTGATAAGGATAACTAAGTCTGGACTTCCAATTTCTCATACCTTGACAAAAGTTTATTTTATAGTTATTATTTTATTTTACTTGTCATATAGCATATTTCCTCCTTACTTCCAAAACCCCCAATTTACAATCTTCATAACCAATAATAAGAACATACTTCCCTGCAATTCCTTGAGAAGACGACCCGAGGTTTGAATACTCGGTTATCAATTTCAAAGGGGTTTGTTACTTGTGACAACCAAAACTTTTGTAAGAAAGGTTGATTGCTTGGTTTAGTAACTATACTTACACGAGAGTTTTCTATAACTTCTAAACCATCAATCTTCAGTTCTTCAAAATGGCGCCGTTGCCGGGGAATTGCAAACGTGTGCCTTATTATTGGTTATTGTAAATATTTAAAAAAAAAATTCAGATTTTTATTTTAAAATATTTTTATCTTATCTTATCTTATTTTTCAAAATTCAATTTTTTAAAAAATCATCTCTTTTTCAAAATATTTTCTTTTTGTTTGTTTTTATTTTTATTTTCTCCTACTACTATGAATTCTCACCCCTCTCGCTTCAAGTTTGATTCCAATGTTGTTGTTAGGAATGGAAACTATAATGAGAACAGGCATCAAGGTTGGAAGAATCAAAGATGGGAGGAGCCACAAGGATTTACTCAACCCTCATGGCAACAACCGCCTCCAATGGACTATTAACAACCACCACCATACGCCTATGAACCCCCTCCTCAACATAACTTTGGACAACCAAACTCACAAGCCCCTTTCCGCCATTCACCTCCATATGACCCTAATCCTCAACCACCATACCAACAACCTTATGAGCCATATGAACCATATATAGAACCACCCCAATTCCAACCCAATTAATCACAAAAACCACCACTTCAATATTCACCATCTCTATATCTATCAATCCAAGAGCACTATGATCCTATTTATGAAAGCCGAGTGCATCAAGAGACAAAGGATCGTTTCAAGGAAACAGTGGATCGATTTCAGGCAACCATTCGTCAATTAGAGCAAGCGATAAATCAATTAGCTTCCTGACGTTCGGACACTCAAGGAACCCCCATGGCTTCATGTGGACAATCTAATGAAGAACGTAGCATGAAGGAGATACTAGAAACTCCAATGAACAGTACAGAGCATGACTTTGTACTGGAACAAGTGGAGGAAGCCAGAATTATTGAAGAAGAAGTGGTTGAAGACTTAGGAGATGCAAAACCTCCATGGAAAAGTCCAGTCATAGAACCCCTTCCAAGACGTTTGAAATTGATGCTGAGGAGGGTGTACAACCTCCAAGGCATACCACAGTTGAAGACTTGGAAGAGGTTGATCAAGAGATGGAGATTCAAGAAGAAGAAGCACAACCTCCCATGCCCTTGGAAAGCAATGAAGAGGAGATTGAATTGGAAGAAAGCTACCAAGAGGAAGAGGTTGAAATTGAAGAAGCTTGCAAAGAGGTGGTAATTATCAGAAAAGCACAAGGGAGTGGAGCTTGCAATTTCATTAAAAATACCTCCCCCTAAGTTGCCATCATCCTTCACAACATTCAAGTGGGTAAAATTCATATCCCTTAGCTTTCTAATTCCACTTGAATATGGGCTACTGGAGACGGATGGTCAACTTAGAGCTCTTTGTGGCATTAAGAGTAAGAGGAAGATGGCTAGTGGTAAGAATTATCCTGCAAGGTTCATTATGGTTGGAAGCTTTAAGTTTAAATGCAAAGGTCGGTATAAAGCTCAACTGAATGGGTCTATGAAGCTGTTTGGATGTCTCAGTGAGAATTTCGAATGTTCACCACCCAAGTGGAAAAATGATGATCAACAAGAAGATGGGTGCAAAGGCAAGGTCTGGGACCTCGGAATTCAATCTAGAAATCAGCACTCTTGGGGTCTTGTCACTTGCTTTAACTTACTTGAAGGCTTTCTGCGCCTAGTTTGGGATCCTGGAGGCTATTGGCATTCCAAGCATTGGTGGAGATTCCTGGATGAGTTCAAGCACAAGCCACCATAACAGGGAGCTCACCAAATGTCCAACTTAAGGACTTTAACTAAAAGTGCTAGGTGGGAGACAACTGGTGCACGAAATTGTGATCATCAATGGCGCCATCAACATGGTACGCTCAATTGTAATCTCAACTTTTTGTCACAACTTCGCACAACTAACCAGCAAGTGCACTGGGTCGTCCAAGTAATAAACCTTACGCGAGTAAGGGTCGATCCCACGGAGATTGTTGGTATGAAGCAAGCTATGGTCATCTTGTAAATCTCAGTCAGGCGGATATAAAATGGTTATGGAGTTTTCGAATATTAATAATAAAATAGGGATAGAAATACTTATGTAAATCCTTGGTGAGAATTTCAGATAAATGCATGGAGATGCTTTCGTCCCTCTAAACATCTGCTTTCCTGCTGTCTTCATCCAATCAGTCTTACTTCTTTCTATGGCTGGCTTTATGTAAGGACATCACCGTTGTCAATGGCTACTTTTGATCCTCTCTGAAAAATGGTCCGATGCGCTGTCACTGCATGGCTAATCGTCTGGAGGCGTCACCCTTGGCAATGGCTGCATCCTATCCTCTTGTGAAAATAGTCCAAATGCTCTATCACAGCACGGCTAATCATCTGAGGTTCTCGATCATACTGGAATAGGATTCACCCTCCTTTTGGGTCTGTCACTACGCCCAATACTCGCGAGTTCGAAGCTCGTCACAGTCATTCAATCCCAGAGTCCTACTCGGAATACCACAGACAAGGTTTAGACTTTCCGGACTCTCATGAATGCCGCCATCAATCTAGCTTACACCACGAAGATTCTGATTAAGAGATCCAAGAGATACTCATTCAATCTAAGGTAGAACGAAAGTGGTTGTCAGGCACGCGTTCATAGGGAATGATGATGATTGTCACGTTCATCACATTCAGGTTGAAGTGCAAATGAATATCTTAGAAGCAGAATAAGTTGAATTGAATAGAAAAACAGTAGTACTTTGCATTAATCTTTGAGGAACAGCAGAGCTCCACACCTTAATCTATGGAGTGCAGAAACTCTACCGTTGAAAATACATAAGTGAAAGGTCCAGGCATGGCTGAATGGCCAGCCCCCAAAACATGATCACAGGATCAAAAATACAATCCAGGATGTCAAATACAATAGTAAAAAGTCCTATTTATACTAAACTAGTTACTAGGGTTTACAGAAGTAAGTAATTGATGTATAAATCCACTTTTGGGGCCCACTTGGTGTGTGCTTGGGCTGAGCTTGAATGTTACACGTGCAGAGGCTCTTTCTGGAGTTGAACGCCAGGTTGTAACGTATTTCTGGTGTTCAACTCTGGTTTGTGACGTGTTTCTGGCGTTTAACTCCAGACAGCAACGTAGAACTGGCATTCAATGCCCTTTTACGTCGTCTAAACTCAGCTAAAGTATGGACTATTATACATTGCTGGAAGGCCCTGGATGGCTACTTTCCAACGCAACTGGAAGCGCGCCATTTTGAGTTTTGTTGCTCTAGAAAATCAACTTTGAGTGCAGGGAGGTCAGAATCCAACAGTATCAGCAGTCCTTCTTCAACCTCTGAATCTGATTTTTGCTCAAGTCCCTCAATTTCAGCCAGAAAATACTTGAAATCACAGAAAAACACACAAACTCATAGTAAAGTCCAGAAATGTGAATTTAACATAAAAACTAATGAAAACATCCCTAAAAGTAACTAGATTCTACTAAAAACATACTAAAAACAATGCCAAAAAGCGTATAAATTATCCGCTCATCACAACACCAAACTTAATTTGTTGCTTGTCCCCAAGCAACTGAAAATCAAATAGGATAAAAAGAAGAGAATATACTATAAATTCCAAACTATCAATGAAACATAGTTCCAATTAAATGAGCGGGACTTGTAGCTTTTTGCCTCTTGAATAGTTTTGGCATCTCACCTTATCCATTGCAGTTCAGAATGATTGGCATCTATAGGAACTCAGAGTTCAGATAGTGTTATTGATTCTCCTAGTTCAGTATGATGATTTTTGAACACAGCTATTTTGTGAGTCTTGGCCGTGGCCCTACGCACTTTGTTTTCCAGTATTACCACCGGATACATAAATGCCATAGACACATAACTGGGTGAACCTTTTCAGATTGTGACTCAGCTTTGCTAAAGTCCCCAATTAGAGGTGTCCAGGGTTCTTAAGCACACTCTTTTTTTGCTTTAGACCTTGACTTTAACCGCTCAGTCTCAAGTTTTCACTTGACACCTTCACGCCACAAGCACATGGTTAGGGACAGCTTGGTTTAGCCGTTTAGGCCAGGATTTTATTCCTTTAGGCCCTCCTATCCACTGATGCTCAAAGCCTTGGGATCCTTTTTGTTGCCCTTGCCTTTTGGTTTTAAGGGTTGTTGGCTTTTTGCTCTTGCCTCTTGGTTTTAAGAGCTTTTGGCTTTTTCTGCTTGCTTTTTCTTTTTCTTTCTATATTTTTTTTCGCTATTTTTTTTCTTTTTTTTTTTTCTGCAAGCTTTGTTCTTTGCTGCTTTTTCTTGCTTCAAGAATCATTTTTATGATTCTTCAGATTATCAAATAACATGTCTCCTTATCATCATTCTTTCAAGAGCCAACATATTTAACATTCTTAAACAACAACTTCAAAAGACATATGCACTGTTCA
>NC_029794.2:77149105-77173384 GCF_000816755.2 Arachis ipaensis | reverse complement strand
TCCTTGAGCTCTTCTATGTCTCTTCCTTGTCTTTGTTGCTCCTCCCTCATTGCTTTTTGATCTTCTCTAATTTCATGAAGGATGATGGAGTGCTCTTGATGTTCCACCCTTAGTTGTCCCATGTTGGAACTTAATTCTCCTCGGGAGGTGTTGATTTGCTCCCAATATTTTTGTGGAGGAAAATGCATTTGAGGCATCTCTGGGATCTCATGGTGATGAGCTTCATGCGTCTCTTGAGATTCATGAATGGGCTCTCTTGCTTGCTCCATCATTTTCTTAGTGATGGGCTTCTCTTCCTCAATGGGAATGTCTCCTTCTATGAAAGCTCCAACTGAGTAACATAGATGGCAAATAAGATGAGGAAAAGCTAGCCTTGCCCCAGGGGAGGGCTTTTCAGCTATTTTGTAGAGTTCAAGGGAGATAACTTCATGAACTTCTACTTCCTCTCCAATCATGATGCTATGAATCATGATGGCCCGATCCACAGTAACTTCAGATCGGTTGCTAGTGGGGATGATGGAGCGTTGGATGAACTCCAACCATCCTCTAGCCACAGGCTTGAGGTCCAGTCTTCTTAATTGAACCGGCTTGCCTTTGGAGTCAATCTTCCATTGAGCTCCTTCCACACATATGTCTATGAGGACTTGGTCAAACCTTTGATTAAAGTTGACCTTCTAGTGTAGGGGCGTGCATCTCCTTGCATCATAGGCAAGTTGAACGCCAACCTCACATTTTCCGGACTAAAATCTAAGTATTTCCCCGAACCATTGTAATATAATTCTTTGGATTCGGGTTCTTACTTTGATCATGGTTCCTAGTGATCCATGCATTGGCATGGAACTCTTGAACCATTAGGATGCCGACTTGTTGGATGAGGTTTGTTAGAACTTCCCAACCTCTTCTTTGGATTTCATATCGGATCTCCGGATACTCATTCTTCTTGAGCTTGAAAGAGGCCTCAGGGATCACCTTCTTCTTGACCACAACATCATAGAAGTGGTCTTGATGAGCTTTGGAGATGAATCTTTCCATCTCCCATGACTCGGAGGTGGAAGCTTTTGTCTTCCCTTTCCCTTTTCTAGAGGATTCTCCGGTCTTAGGTGCCATCAATGGTAATGGAAAAACAAAAAGCTTATGCTTTTACCACACCAAACATAGAATTTTGCTCGTCCTCGAGCAAGAAAAGAAAGAATAGATGAAGAAGAAGAAGAATTATGGAGAAGAGGGGGAGAGGTGTATTCGGCCAAGAAGAGAAGAGAGTGGTGTGTTGTGTGAAAATGAGGAAGAATGGAGGGCTTTATATAGGGAAGGGAGGGGGGTGAGTGTTTATGGGATTGTGTGAAAGAGGGGTGAGAAGAAGTGAGTGGAGGTAGGTGGGGATCCTGTGGGGTCCACAGATCCTGAGGTGTTCAAGGATTTATAACCTTGCACCAAATTAGGCATGTAAAATTCTTTTGCACACAACTCTGGGCGTTCAGCGCCAGATTGGTGCTTGTTCTGGTCGTTGAACGCCCATTTATTGCCCATTTCTGGCGTTGAACGCCAGAACCATGCTTGTTCTGGGCGTTCAGCGCCAGCTCCTCTCCAGGGTGCAGTTCTGGCGTTCAAACGCCCAGATGCTGCTCATTTTGGGCGTTCAGCGCCATAACCATGCTCTGTTCTAGCGTTGAATGCCAGCCAGGTGCTTCTTACTGTCGTTTAAACGCCAGTAAGGTCTTCCTCCAGGGTGTAATTTTTCTTCTGTTGTTTTTGATTCCGTTTTCAATTTTATATTTATTTTGTGACTCCACATGATCATGAACCTAATAACACATGAAAAACCATGAAAATAAAGATTAGATAAAAATTGGGTTGCCTCCCAACAAGCGCTTCTTTAATGTCAATAGCTTGACAGTGGGCTCTCATGGAGCCTCACAGATGTTCAGAGCATCGTTGAGACTTTCCAACACCAAACTTAGAGTTTGGGTATGGGAGCTCAACACCAAACTTAGAGTTTGGTTGTGGCCTCCCAACACCAAACTTAGAGTTTGACTGTGGGGGCTCTGGTTGACTCTGTTTTGAGAGAAGATTTTTATGCTTCCATGTTTACAGAAGGGTAACCTTGAGTTGTAAACACAAGGGAGTCCTCATTCAATTGAAGGACTAATTCACCTCTGTCAACATCAATCACAGCTCTTGCTGTGGCTAGGAAGGGTCTTCCAAGGATGATGAATTCATCCTCATTCTTCCCAGTATCTAGGACTATGAAATCAGCAGGGATGTAAAGGCCTTCAACCTTTACTAACACGTCCTCTACTTGTCTATAAGCCTATTTTCTTGAATTGTCTGCCATCTCTAATGAGATTTTAGCAGCTTGCACCCCATAGATTCCTAGTTTCTCTATTACAGAGAGGGGCATGAGGTTTATCCCTGAACCAAGGTCACACAGAGCCTTTTCAAAGATCATGTTGCCTATGGTACAAGATATTACGAACTTTCCAAGATCCTGTTTCTTCTGAGGCAATGTCAGTTGTTCCAGATCACTTAGTTCATTGGTGAACAAGGGAGGTTCATCTTCCCAAGTCTCAATACCAAATAATTTGGCATTCAGCTTCATGATTGCACTAAGGTACTTGGTGATTTGCTCCTCAGTAACATCCTCATTTTCTTCAGAACAGGAATACTCATCAGAGCTCATGAATGGCATAAGGAGGTTTAATGGAATCTCTATGGTCTCTAGATGAACCTCAGATTCCTTTGGTTCCTCAGAGGGAAGCTCCTTATTGATCACTGGACGTCCCAGGAGGTCTTCCTCCTTGGGATTCACGTCCTCTCCTTCCCTTACAGGTTCGGCCATGGTGATTATGTCAATGGCCTTGTACTCTCCTTTTGGATTTTCTTCTATATTACTTGGGAGAGTACTAGGAGGGATTTCAGTGATCCTTTTACTCAGCTGGCCCACTTGTGCCTCTAAATTTCTAATGGAGGACCTTGTTTCATTCATGAAACTCACAGCAGCCTTAGATAGATCAGAGACTAAGTTTGCTAAATTAGAGATATTTTGTTCAGAGTTCTCTGTCTGTTGCTGAGTGGATGATGGAAAAGGCTTACTATTGTTAAACCTATTTCTTCCACCCTTATTAAAGCCTTGTTGAGGCTTCTGATCCTTCCATGAGAGATTTGGGTGATTTCTCCATGATGAGTTATAGGTGTTTCCATAAGGTTCACCCATATAATTTACCTCTGCTATTGCAGGGTTTTCAGGATCATAAGCTTCTTCTTCAGAAGATGCTTCTTGAGTACTGTTGGATGCAGCTTGCATTCCATTCAGACTCTGAGAAATCATATTGACTTGCTGAGTCAATATTTTGTTCTAAGCTAATGTGGCATTCAGAGTATCAATTTCAAGAACTCCCTTCTTCATAGGCGTCCTATTACTCACAGGATTCCTCTCAGAAGTGTGCATGAACTGGTTATTAGCAACCATGTCAATGAGTTCTTGAGCTTCTGCAGGCGTTTTCTTTAGGTGAATGGATCCACCTGTAGAAGTATCCAATGACATCTTAGCCAATTCAAATAGACCATCATAGAATATATCCAGGATGGTCCATTCTGAAAGCATGTTAGAAGGACACTTTTGGGTCAATTGCTTGTATCTTTCCCAAGCTTCATAGAGGGATTCACCTTCTTTCTGTCTGAAGGTTTGAACATCCACTCTAAGCTTGCTCAGCTTTTGAGGAGGGAAGAACTTGGCTAAGAAAGCCGTGACCAGCTTATCCCAAGAGTTCAGGCTATCTTTGGGTTGAGAGTCCAACCACACTCTAGCTCTGTCTCTTACAGCAAAAGGGAAAAGCATGAGCCTGTAGACTTCAGGATCTACTCCATTAGTCTTAACAGTATCACATATCTGCAAGAATTCAGTTAAGAACTGAAAAGGATCTTCAGATGGAAGTCCATGAAACTTGCAGTTCTGCTGCATCAGAGAAACTAATTGAGGTTTCAGCTCAAAGTTGTTTGCTCCAATGGCAGGAATGGAGATGCTTCTTCCATGTAAATTGGAATTAGGTGTAGTAAAGTCATCAAGCATTCTCCTTGCATTATTGTTGTTGGGTTTGGCTGCCATCTCCTTTACTTGTTCGAAATTTTCAATAAGGTTGTCTCTGGATTGTTGTAATTTAGCTTCTCTTAGTTTCCTCTTCAGAGTCCTTTCAGGTTCTAGATCAGCTTCAACAAGAATGCCTTTTTCCTTGTTCCTGCTCATAAGAAAGAGAAAAGAACAAGAAAAGAAGAGGAATCCTCTATGTCACAGTAAAGAGGTTCCTTATTGTTAGTAGAAGAAGAAAAGGAATAGGGGTGAAGCAGAATGAAGAATCCAAACACCAGGGTAAGGATAGGAGCAGTGATGTGAGATGAAGAGAAGTGTTAGTAGATAAATAAATAATTAGAAGGAGATGAGGGAGAGGGATTTTCGAATATTATTTTTGAAAAAGGGTTAGTGATTTTCCAAAATAGTTTTTGAAAAAAAGTTAGTTTTCGAAAATTAAAATCAAAAATTAAAATAATTAGTTAATCAAAAGGAAATTTTGAAAAAGAGGGAAGATATTTTCGAAAATTAGAGAGAGAGAGTTAGTAAGGTAGTTTTGAAAAAGATAAGAAACAAACAAAAAGTTAGTTAGTTAGTTGAAACAAATTTGAAAATCAATTTTGAAAAGATGAGAAGATAAGAAGTTAGAAAAGATATTTTAAAATCAAATTTTTGAAAAAGATAAGATAAGAAGATATTTTTGAAAAGATATGATTGAAATTGGTTTTGAAAAAGATTTGATTTTTAAAATCACAATTAATGACTTGATTCATAAGAAATCACAAGATATGATTCTAGAACTTAAAGTTTGAATCTTTATTAACAAGTAAGTAACAAACTTGAAATTTTTGAATCAAAACATTAATTGATGATGTTATTTTCGAAAATTATGTGATAAAGATAAGAAAAAGATTTTTGAAATTTTCGAAAATAACTAAGAAAATTGAAAAAGATTTGATTTTTGATTTATTTTTTGAATTTTTATGATGAGAGAGAAAAACATGAAAAATGATGCAATGCATGAAAGTTATGGATCAAAGTATGTGATGAATGCAAGAACACTATGAATGTCAAGATGAACACCAAGAACACTTTGAATGTCATGATGAACATCAAGACTTATTTTTGAAAATTTTTATATGCAAAGAAAACATGCAAGACACCAAACTTAGAAATCTTTCATGTTTAGACACTATGAATGCAAAAATGCACATGAAAAACAAGAAAAGATGCAAAACGAGAAAACATCAAGATCAAACAAGAAGACTTACCAAGAACAACTTGAAGATCATGAAGAACACCATGAATGCATAAATTTTTCGAAAAATGCAAGATGAACATGCAATTGACACCAAACCTTCAACTTGACTCAAGACTCAAACAAGAGACATGAAATATTTTTTATTTTTATGAATTTATGATTTTTTTTTTGGATTTTTCGAAAATTATTTGAAAAATAAAAATAAGGATTCCAAAATTTTTAATATGAATTCCAGGAATCTTACAATCTTAGTCTAAAGCTCCAATCTGAAGGGTTAGACATGGCTTAATAGCCAGTCAAGCTTTAGCATGAATATGGGAGTAATTCATTCAATTTTAGGCCAAAACCTCAGTCCAAAAGAATTTAGACATGGCTTTATAGCCAGCCATGCTTCAACAAGCTTCATGAAACTCTAGAATTTTTGAAAACATTTTTTTTTTCGAAAACAAAGGAGAAAATTTTTAAAAGATTTTTGAAAAATTTTTGAAAACTTTTTGAAAAGAAAACGAAAAGAAAGTTACTCAATCTGAGCAACAAGATGAACCGTCAGTTGTCCAAACTCGAACAATCCCCGGCAACGGCGCCAAAAACTTGGTGCACGAAATTGTGATCATCAATGGCGCCATCAACATGGTACGCTCAATTGTAATCTCAACTTTTTATCACAACTTCGCACAACTAACCAGCAAGTGCACTGGGTCGTCCAAGTAATAAACCTTACGCGAGTAAGGGTCGATCCCACGGAGATTGTTGGTATGAAGCAAGCCATGGTCATCTTGTAAATCTCAGTCAGGCGGATATAGAATGGTTATGGAGTTTTCGAATATTAATAATAAAATAGAGATAGAAATACTTATGTAAATCCTTGGTGAGAATTTCAGATAAATGCATGGAGATGCTTTCGTCCCTCTAAACCTCTGCTTTCCTGCTGTCCTCATCCAATCAGTCTTACTCCTTTCTATGGCTGGCTTTATGTAAGGACATCACCGTTGTCAATGGCTACTTTTGATCCTCTCTGAAAAATGGTCCGATGCGCTGTCACTACATGGCTAATCGTCTGGAGGCGTCACCCTTGCCAATGGCTGCATCCTATCCTCTTGTGAAAATGGTCCAAATGCTCTGTCACAGCACGGCTAATCATCTGAGGTTCTCGATCATATTGGAATAGGATTCACCCTCCTTTTGCGTCTGTCACTACGCCCAGTACTCGCGAGTTCGAAGCTCGTCACAGTCATTCAATCCCAGAGTCCTATTCGGAATACCACAGACAAGGTTTAGACTTTCCAGACTCTCATGAATGCCGCCATCAATCTAGCTTATACCACGAAGATTCTGATTAAGAGATCCAAGAGATACTCATTCAATCTAAGGTAGAACGGAAGTGGTTGTCAGGCACGCGTTCATAGGGAATGATGATGATTGTCACGTTCATCACATTCAGGTTGAAGTGCAAATGAATATCTTAGAAGTAGAATAAGTTGAATTGAATAGAAAAATAGTAGTACTTTGCATTAATCTTTGAGGAACAGCAGAGCTCCACACCTTAATCTATGGAGTGTAGAAACTCTACCGTTGAAAATATATAAGTGAAAAGTCTAGGCATGGCCAAATGGCCAGGCCCCAAAACGTGATCACAGGATCAAAAATACAATCCAGGATGTCAAATACAATAGTAAAAAGTCCTATTTATACTAAACTAGTTACTAGGGTTTACAGAAGTAAGTAATTGATGTATAAATCCACTTCCGGGGCCCACTTGGTGTGTGCTTGGGCTGAGCTTGAATGTTACACGTGTAGAGGCTCTTTCTGGAGTTGAACGCCAGGTTGTAACGTATTTCTGGCGTTCAACTCTGGTTTGTGACGTGTTTCTGGCGTTTAACTCCAGACAGCAACGTAGAACTGGCGTTCAACGCCCTTTTACGTCATCTAAACTCGGCCAAAGTATGGACTATTATACATTGCTGGAAAGCTCTAGATGTGTACTTTCCAACGCAATTAGAAACGCGCCATTTTGAGTTCTGTAGCTCCAGAAAATCTACTTTGAGTGCAGGGAGGTCAGAATCCAACAACATCAGCAGTCCTTCTTCAACCTCTGAATCTGATTTTTGGTCAAGTCCCTCAATTTCAGCCAGAAAATACCTGAAATCACAGAAAAACACACAAACTCATAGTAAATTCTAGAAATGTAAATTTAACATAAAAACTAATGAAAACATCCCTAAAAGTAACTAGATTCTACTAAAAATATACTAAAAACAATGCCAAAAAGCGTATAAATTATCCGCTCATCAACAACCCACCATGGTATGATCGTTCCTTTTTCATTTTTATTTAGTTTTATTTATTTTCGAGTTTTATTTTATTTTATTATATTGAACCTGGAGTTTTGCATCACATTCATATTAGCATTGCATTCTGCATACTACATTATTAAAAAAAAAAAACAACACGGACGCGACGCGGTAGCGTCGCTGACTTGTCCGCGTCACCAGTGCAATGCAAAGAAAAGAATTGAATAGAGAGTCACGCTAAAGCGTGGCTGGAGGCACGCCTTTAGCATAATTTGATCCCACGCGACCACGTCGCTGACGCGTCCGCGTTAGGTGGGAACATTGGCCTCCCACGCGACCGCGTCACCCACGCAGCCGCGTGACCTGAAAATCGACATCAAAAGGGTGCATGGCCAAAAGATGAGCTGGAGTGATGCTGGACCGGCGCTAGACACACAGACCTTTCCACGAGGATGCGTGACCAACGCGACCGCGTCATATCCTCATAATGGCCACTCACGCGATTGCATTCTCCACGCGATCGCGTCACCTGGATTTTGGCAATACCAAGTTTCGAACAGAGTGTTGTGCGACCGCGAGGCCGTACTCGCACCACTAGCACAAATCAAGTCACGTGATCTCATGCCCCACGCGTCCGCGTCGCCTGACCTTATTGCGCACCACGCGGCCGCATCACCCACGCGACCGCGTCGCCAGCGTCACACAACCTATCCAGATTAGTGCCAATTTTCTTATCTTTTATTCTCTAATCCTAATTTCTTCTATCTTTTCTTCTTTCTTCTTTCTTTCTCTTCTTCTTCCCTCTACTCTTCTATCCCTTTAATTTAATACATTTATTTGTTCTCTTCTTTTTCTTTTTCAATTCTTTTTCATACATTTTTATGTTGATGTTGGAGTTTTATTTGGATAAGTGCCTTAATTTATTTGAGCATGTGGCTATTCTGAGGAAAGATTTGACAATTGGCATTTACTTATGGCTCTCATATACATTTGGATTATATTATTTTCATCCCTATTTTTAACTTGCCCACCCAATGTATTTGAGATTATCATTCACAATTGTCATCATTACGCATGCTCTTTAATTTGGCACATTTATGCTTGAGCTATGCTTCTCATGCCTATTATTTGTATATTTTTATCCTCTTGCATCTAATTATTTTGAATTGCCCCTTTTGATCTTTATTGTTGTCTTTCCTACATGTTGTAGCTACTATGTAGTTGGGCTATCATCTTTCCTTTGGCATTCCTTATCACTTGGAATTTCCTCCCTTCTAGTCTTAGTTTTCTATATTTTACACTCTTCCTTTTTCTTCCTCCTTAGGCATGGGTACCAAGAAAAAAAAAGAGAAGGTCACTAACAAGACACCAGCAATGAAAGGAACCGAGAGATCTCCAACTAAGGCACCTCCATCTACAAGCGTCAGTTGGAGCAACACGTAAAGTGGGTTTGGAAATATTTGGTTTAAGAATTGGGTGTTATATATCTTTATGAAAATGTGAAAGAAATGTTTAGGACATGATCATGCATTCAATAATTTAATCATAGGCATTGAGAAAAACAAAAGAAAAATATATATATATAAAAGAAGAGAAAAAGAAAAGAAAAAAGAGCAATTAAGCAAAAAGGGGACAAAATGCCCCAAAGTAAGTGAAAGCAATGCATATGTACTGTACTTGAAATTAGAATGCATGAATATGTGGAAAACATGGTTAATGGATAGTTAGATATTATATTATAATTACATGGATTGTCTAAAGTTAGGTGGCAAATTTAAGTTAATTAAGGATTCAGATTTTAGTCCACTTGGCCAAATACAATCCTACCTTGACCCTAACCCCATTACAACCCTTAAAAGACCTCTTGATTTGTGTATTTGTGCATTAAATTTATGTTGATTGTTAGATGAAGAGCAAGCCTTAGAAAGCAAGGTTAGTAGAGAATCGAGAGAAACGAACCTTAAACACTTGAGTGATTAGAGTGTATACACTACCAGTGAGGGTTCGATGCTCCATTCTTTGTTCCCGGCTTTCATGAGCTATTTTCTTCTGCAAGTCTATTTGTACTTCATTTTTATATTTTGAATTAGTGAAATCCAGTTCATGTATGTTCTTAAAAGATTTGTTTACTTTTAACCAAGTAGGTAGAAACATTCTGCATATAGTTGTATTCATACAGATAGGTTGCATTTCATGCATTCTACCATTCCTCTTCATCTTTATAGCTTTCTCTTGAGCTTAGCATGAGGACATGCTAATGTTTAAGTGTGGGGAGATTGATAAACCACTATTTTATGGTTTATCTTGTGCTCAATTGAGTGGATTTTATCAACTCTTTACCCACTTATTCATGCTATTCGCATGGTTTTACATTTGCCTTCCTAATTATGTACTTTGATTGAAAACATGCTTCTTTGATCTTATATTTGCTTATTATTAATCCTTTCTTATTACCATTAGATGCCTTGATATGTGTGTTAAGTGATTTCAGAGATTACGGGGCAGGAATGGCTCA
Source organism: Arachis ipaensis (assembly GCF_000816755.2). NCBI lineage: Eukaryota > Viridiplantae > Streptophyta > Magnoliopsida > Fabales > Fabaceae > Arachis > Arachis ipaensis. The sequence goes on along the minus strand of NC_029794.2, from coordinate 77,163,254 downwards.
GAGGATGGAAAGGAAGCATGCAAAAGTGGAAGGAATACAAGAAGTTGGAGAAATTGCTAAGTTGTCCAGCCAGACCTCTTCGCACTAAAATGGTTATAACTTTAGCTACAGAGGTCCAAACGACGCGGCTCTAGTTGCATTGGAAAGCTAACGTCTGGGGCTTCGATTTGATATATAAGATGTCATAGTTGCCCTGAAGTTAGGTGACGCGACCGCGTGCTCCCCGCGACCGTGTCGCAGTGACAAAAAATAGCGTGTTTGAATTCGCAACCAGCAAATTTTGGGCTAATTCTAGCCCAGTTTGCAGCCCAGAAAACATAGATTAGAGGCTATAAAGTGGGAGAATGCATCCATTCATAAAGAAGGCTTTCACAATTCACAATTTTAGGAGTAGATGTAATTTTTCGAGAGAGAGGTTTGACGTTAGGATTTTTGCCAGTAAAGAATGTCATAAAAACGTTTTGGAAGGATTTTTGCCAGTAAAGAATGTCATTTTTCGCATTGTAGATATAGTCTCTAAACCGACAGAAATTCCTTCGTACAAACGTTTTGGTTGTCACAAGTAACAAACCCCTTTAGAAATTGTTAACCGAGTATTCAAACCTCGGGTCGTCTTCTGAAGGAATTGCAAGGAAGTATGTTCTTATTATTGATTATGAAAAAGTGTGTTTTTGGGGAATGTTGAGTTTGGGCAATGGGCACAGGTATATTTAAATGACAAGTAAAATAAATTAACAATAATAAAATCCCTTGGCAAGGTATGGAGAACTGGAGGTCCTATCCTAGTTATCCTTATCAATTGTGATGAGAATTGGATTCTTCCCCCACCTTATTAACCTCTAACTATGAAGGTAAGTTAAGTGGACAAATTAATTCCAATTTTCAATCAACAATGAATTTGATAACTCAAGACTTACCAATGTCTCAACCAAAGCCAAAAGAGAAAAATCCAAATTATTTATATAATAAAAAGGAGCAATCATAATTCTGAAATACCTCAAAAAATATATTAAATAGAAAATCAATCTAAACATAGAGAGTCATAAATAAAATTGAGAAAAGAAATAAAAGAACATTGAACCTGGGATTGAGAGTCACTCTAAAACTAAGAGAAATCCTAAATCCTAATCCTAAGAGAGAGGAGAGAACCTCTCTCTCTAAAAACTACATCTACTCCTAAAATTGTGAATATGAAAAGCCTCTCTATGAATGGATGCAGTCCCTCACTTTATAACTTCTAATCTGTGTTTTCTGGGCCACAAACTGGGTCAGAAACAGTCCAGAATTCGCTGGTTTCTAATTTTGCCATGCTGGATTTCCGTCACTGCGATGCGGCCGCATGGATCACGCGGTCGTATCACCTAGCGTCAGGGAAACTATAACATATTATATATCAAATCGAAGCCCCAGACGTTAGCTTTCCAACACAACTGGAACCGCGTCATTTGGACCTCTGTAGCTAAAGTTATAGCCGTTTGAGTGCGAAGAGGTCAGGCTGGACAGCTTAGCAGTTTCTCCAACTTCTTGTATTCCTTCCACTTTTGCATGCTTCCTTTCTATCCTCTGAGCCATTCCTGGCTTATAATATCTGAAAACACTTAACACACATATCAAGGCATCTAATGGTAATAAGAGAGGATTAATAATAAGCAAATATAAGATCAAAGAAGCATGTTTTCAATCAAAGCACATAATTAGGAAGGTAAATGTAAAACCATGCAAATAGTATGAATAAGTGGGTAAAGAGTAGATAAAAACCACTCAGTTGAGTACAAGATAAATCATAAAATAGTAGTTTATCAACCTCCCCACACTTAAACACTAGCATGTCCTCATGCTAAGCTCAAGAGAAACTATAAAGATGAAGCGGAATGGTAGGATGTATGAAATGCAACCTATAAATGCAACTACATGCTAAGATGTTTCTTCCTAATTGGTTAAAAATAAATAAGTTCTCTAAGACAAAAATGATTCAAATTCCACTAATTCAAAAAAAGACAAGTAAACTTGTAAGAAGATAGCTCATGAAAGCAGGGAACATAGAATTTAAGCATTGAACCCTCACTGGTAGTATATATCACTCTAATCTCTCTAGTGTCTAGGGTCAATCACTCTACTCTTCTCTAATCATGCTTTCTAAACCTTGTTCTTCATCTAACCAATCAACAAATATTTAGCATACCAATGCAAACATCATGAGGTCTTTTCCAAGGTTGTAATGGGGCTAAGGTGAAAGTAAGGGTATATATAAGGCTAAGTGAGCTAGTAAAGTGAATCTTTGAGTAGTCTAAGATCTCACCTAACATGTACATACTCTATAAAAATTTTAAAATCATACCTAGCTACCTATAATTCCCACTTTTGTATGATTCCCATTCTCACGTACCAAATTTTTCTTTTTAATTTATCACATGTGCATTGATTTTTTTCATTAACTTAACATTGGGGTAATTTTGTCCCCTTATTTATTTTATATATATATTTTTTTCTTTTTCTCTTTTTTTTTTTGAATCATAAAAGCAAACATAACTTATCAATGCACATGGATTCTTCATTTTTTTTCTATTTTGGTTTTTCATGAGTAGGTTCCCAAATTCCCAATATTCAAATAAATTAAATACATTCCCTTATTAACCAATGTTCCCACATTTAGTTGATGCAAAATTTCTATCTTAAGCTAACCAAAGATTCACTTGGGATTTTTAATTTGTTTTTCTGCTTAAGGCTAGTAATGTGGTTATAGAACAAGAGGGGATTAAAAGCTCAAGGGGATAACAAAGGTGATGTAAAAGGTAGGCTTATTTGGGATAAGTGAGTTAATAACAAATAATGGCCTCAATCATATGCAAGCATGTAAATATACTAAATAGTGGACATATAGAATGGAACAAAGCAAAGATTGCAATTATAGAGAAGAAAACACACAGGAATAAAAATTTATGGTTAAATAATGTAACCATATAAATAAGCTCAAAATCTCACAGGTTGTGTGTTCTTTAGCTCAAAAACCATGTTCCAAATACAAGTTCAAACAAGTTTTAACATAAATTTTTTTTAATTTAAATTAGTGAAATTTTTCAAAGATAGGGTCTTAAAAGAATTTTATTACTTTAACCAAGTAGTAACTAAATGCATAAAATCAAACAAATATGCAAATGCAACAATGAACTAACAAATAAAATAAAATATTGGTGTTGAAACAGAAAGGTACTAACCCATGGAGATCGGTATCGACCTCCCCATACTTAAAGATTGCACCGTCCTCGGTGCATGCTAAGATGTGCAAGTGGATGGGGGTTGTGGTTTCTCAGCTGGGCTCTTTTTGTTCCTTTCCTTGCTGTTGATTTGGGAGTAGCTTTCTCCTTTCCTTTTTTGGTGGCCATCCTGAAAAAGGAAAGAGAAAGTAAATTAAATTCAAAGAGATATATATAGCAAGGAAGAGTGGTGATGGATGCACATTAGGATGTAATTGACATTAACACATGCTCTCGAGTACATGTGAAAAGCCAGCAATGAAAAATAGCTAGTGCATGTAAAGACAAGTGAATGCAAGGTGTTTATTGGCATGCCGGCAAAGGGCATGAGTAGCATACACCAAGCAATACTTTGTAACAAACCATCACGTTTGTATTGACAATTAATTTCAATTAATACAATAGTAAAGGGAGTTTATGAAAAGCAAGCATTCAGAGTAGTAGGATAAAAGATACTGAAAAGCAGTGCACAATGCCATACGGGCGTTTTCACAAACACATAGCATGCATGTTAAATAATCTAATGAAAATAATAAATTGAACATGCAAGCAACCCTTTAAGAATAAATATATATAATTGTCAAATAATTCCTCTAATAATCCACAAGTAAAATATAGAAATAATGACCCAAATAAATTTCTAACAGCAATGAAAATAATGCAATGAATGAAAGTATGTAAATAAACTAAAATAAAATAAAAAGAAAAATAAGAGAGATGAGAAGGGAAAGAAGATAAGAAAAGAAGAAGAAAGAAATAAGAAAAGATAAGAAAAATAAGGATTAGAGAAGAAAAGATAAGAAATTTGGCTGATCTGGATAATCTATGCGCCGCTTGTGACGCGGACGCGTGAGTGACGCGGTCGCGTGGTGCGCAAGAAGGTCAGGTGACGCGGACGCATGCGAGGCCAAAGTTCCCATGGGATGCGGACGCGTCGGCGACGCGGTCGCGTGGGATGATTTGTGCCATTGGCACGCCTCCAGCGCTGCTCCTGCGAAACTCTCTGTTCATATTAATATTATCTCACATCTCCTTGCAACGCGGACGCGTCGCTGATGCGGTCGCGTCGCATGCTCGCTTTTTTTTTATCTGAAAATTGCAGAATGCATTGTTAATATGAATGTTATGCAAAACTCCAGGTTCAATATAACAAAATAAAATAAAATTCAAAAACAAATAAAACTAAATAAAAATGAAAAAGGACGATCATACCATGGTGGGTTGTCTCCCACCTAGCACTTTTAGTTAAAGTCCTTAAGTTGGACATTTGATGAGCTTCCTGTTATGGTGGCTTATGCTTGAACTCATCCAGGAATCTCCACTAGTGTTTGTGATTCCAGTAACCTCCGGGGTCCCAAACTAGGCATGTAAAACCCTTGAGCAGCTTCAAAAAGATTCTTAGGCTCCCGGGGTGTTGGATGTCAGAACAGATTCCAGGATCCTAAACCTTGCTTTTACACCCGTTCTTGTCTCGATCTGCACTTTTCCAGCCGGGTGAAAGGTGATCTGAATTCTCACTGCAGCGACCAAACAGCTTCCTAGACCCATTCAGTTGAGCTTTATACCAACCTTTTCGTTTAAACATAAAGCTTCCAACCATAATGAACCTTGCAGGACAATTCTTACCACTGACCATCTTCCTCTTACTCTTAATGCCACAAAGAGCTCTAAGTTGACCATCCGTCTCCAGTAGCCCATATTCAAGTGGGATTAGAAAGCTATGGGATATGAATTTTACCACTTGAATGTTGTGAAGGATGATGGTGGCAACTTAGGGGGAGGTATTTTTAATGAAATTGCAAGCTCCACTCCCTTGTGCTCTTCTCTGATAATTACCACCTCTTTGCAAGCTTCTTCAATTTCAACCTGTTCTTCTTGGTATCTTTCTTCCAATTCAATCTTCTCTTCATTGCTTTCCAAGGGCATGGGAGGTTGTGCTTCTTCTTCTTGATTCTCCATCTCTTGAACAACCTCTTCCAAGTCTTTAACCGTGATATGCCTTGGAGGTTGTACACCCTCCTCAGCATCAAATTCAACCGTCTTGGAAGGAGGCTCTATGTCTTGACTTTTCCATGGAGGTTCTGCATCTCTTAGATCTTCAACCAACTCTTCTTCTTGAACAATGACAGCTTCTTCTACTTGTTCTAGTACGAATTCATTCTCTGTCTTGTCCACTGGAGTTTCTGGTATTTCCTTCATGCTCTGCTCTTCATTGGACTGTCCACATGGAGCTGTGGCTGATCCTTGTATATTTGAGCGCCTAGAAGCCCATTGAAGTAATGCTTGCTCCAGTTGTTGAGTGGTTGCCTGAAATCGATCCAATGTTTCCTTGAAACGATCCTTTGTCTCTTGATGCACTCGGTTATCATAGGTAGGATCATAGTGCTCTTGGATTGATGGATATGGAGATGGCAGATATTGAGGTGGTGGTGGGATAGGGGGATCATTCTGTGATTGAAAAGGAAGTGCACTAGAGCTTGAGGGTTGATTGTTAAAGGTATTTGGTGGTCTGATTTGGGTGGCGAGAGCTCGTATAGTAGAGTTTAGATCGGTAAGTGCTCTCTCCATGGAGGTTTGGGATGGATCTATGTATGGTTCATTTGGTTCATAAGGTGGTTGGTATGGTGGATGTGGGTTAGTGTCATATGGAGGTGAATGGTGGAAAGAGGCTTGTGAGTATGGCGGTCCCAAGTTGTGTTGAGGAGGTTCATAGGCATATGATGGTGGTTGTTGATAGTCCATTGGAGGTGGTTGTCGCCATGAGGGTTGATTAAATCCTTGTGGCTCCTCCCATCTTTGATTGTTCCAACCTTGATGCCTGTTCTCATTGTAATTTCTTCTTCCTGCAACATAATTGTAACCAGACTCATAGCCAAAGGGGTGAGAGTTCATAATAGCAAAATAAAAATTAAAAATGAAAATAAATTTAAATTAAAAGGTTATCTAAATTTTGAATTTGAAAATTAAATTTTGAAATTTGAAATTTAAAATTTTGAAAATTTTTAAATTTAAATTTTGAAAATTTTTAAATTTGAATTTTGAAATTTTGATTTTTGAAATAAGATAAGATAAGATAAAAATTTTAAAAATAAAAATCTGAAATTTTTTTTTTTCGAAAAAATTAATTAAAAATATTTTTGAATTTAATGAGAAAAAATAAAAATAATAAAATGACACCAAATTTCAAATTTTTAGATCAAAACGAAGAAAACAACTAAGAACAGCTTGAAGGTCAAGATGAACGTGAAGAACAACTTGAAGATCAAGATGAACACTAAGAACAAATTTTTGAAAAATTTTTTTTTTAATAACTAAATAAAAACAAATATCCTCTTAATTTATGGAAAAGCAAAAATAAAAACAAAAAAAACAAATAAACAAGCAAAAGAAAAATATTTACAATAACCAATAATAAGGCAAACGTTTGCAATTCCCCGGCAATGGCGCCATTTTGACGTTTGGGTTTTTGCCAGTAAAGAATGTCATAAAAATAGTCGCGTTGTAGATATAGTCTCTAAACCGACAGAAATCCCTTCGTACAAACGTTTTGGTTGTCACAAGTAACAAACCCCTTTAGAAATTGTTAACCGAGTATTCAAACCTCGGGTCGTCTTCTCAAGGAATTGCAGGGAAGTTTGTTCTTATTATTGTTTATGAAAAAGTGTGTTTTTGGGGAATGTTGAGTTTGGGCAATGGGCACAGGTATATTTAAATGACAAGTAAAATAAATTAACAATAATAAAATCTCCTGGTAAGGTATGGAGAACTGGAGGTCCTATCCTTGTTATCCTTGTCAATTGTGATGAGAATTGGATTCTTCCCCCACCTTATTAACCTCTAACTATGAAGGTAAGTTAAGTGAACAAATTAATTCCAATTTTCAATCAACAATGAGTTTGATAACTCAAGAGTTACCAATGTCTCAACTAAAGCCAAAAGAGAAAAATCCAAATTATTTATATAATAAAAAGGAGCAATCATAAGTCTGAAATACCTCAAAAAATATATTAAATAGAAAATCAATCTAAACATAGAGAGTCATAAACAAAATTGAGAAAAGAAATAAAAGAACATTGAACCTGGGATTGAGAGTCACTCTAAAACTAACAGAAATCCTAAATCCTAATTCTAAGAGAGAAGAGAGAACCTCTCTCTCTAAAAACTACATCTACTCCTAAAATTGTGAATATGAAAAGCCTCTCTATAAATGGATGCAGTCCCCCACTTTATAGCCTCTAATATGTGTTTTCTGGGCCACAAACTGGGTCAGAAATAGTCCAGAATTCGCTGGTTTCGAATTTTGCCATGCTGGATTTCCGTCACTGCGACGCGGCCGCATGGATCACGCGGTCGCGTCGCCTAGCGTCAGGAAAACTATAACATATTATATATCAAATCGAAGCTTCGGACGTTAGCTTTCTAACGCAACTGGAACCACGTCATTTGGACCTCTGTAGCTAAAGTTATAGCCGTTTGAGTGTGAAGAGGTCAGGCTGGACAGCTTAGCAGTTTCTCCAACTTCTTGTGTTCCTTCCACTTTTGCATGCTTCCTTTCTATCCTCTGAGTCATTCCTGCCTTATAATATCTAAAAACACTTAACACAAATATCAAGGCATCTAATGGTAATAAGAGAGGATTAATAATAAGCAAATATAAGATCAAAGAAGCATATTTTCAATCAAAGCACACAATTAGGAAGGTAAATGTAAAATCATGCAAATAGTATGAATAAGTGGGTAAAGAGTAGATAAAAACCACTCAATTGAGTACAAGATAAACCATAAAATAGTGGTTTATCAAGGTTCTCTCCTCTCTCTTAGGATTAGGATTTAGGACTTCTCTTAGTTTTAGGAGTGACTCTCAATCCCAGGTTCTTTATTTTTATTTATTCTTCCAATTTAATTTATGAACATCCATGTTAGATTTAAGTTCTTTTGTTAATGCAATTTGAGGTATTTCAGTTTAATATTGTTTTCTTTTATTTACATGATTATTGCTTCCCATCTGAAGGCATTCTTATTCCAGTAGATTTACTTTTTCCTCTTTTGGTCTTGGTTAAGAAATTAGTAACTCAGGAGTTATCCAATTCAATAGCATAATTGATAATTGTTATCTTGCCAATTGAGTTGAACTTCAATAATCCCAATCTTTTCTTAGGAAATAAATAGGATTCGAAGATCAAACCAATTTATCCCTTGACTTTCCTTTGCTTTAGTAAAGGTCAACTAAGTGGAATTAAGATTCAACTTTCATTATTATTGATAAGGATAACTAAGTCTGGACTTCCAATTTCTCATACCTTGCCAAAAGTTTATTTTATAGTTATTATTTTATTTTACTTGTCATATAACATATTCCCTCCTTACTTCCAAAATCCCCAATTTACAATCTTCATAACCAATAATAAGAACATACTTCCCTACAATTCCTTGAGAAGACGACCCGAGGTTTGAATACTCGGTTATCAATTTCAAAGGGGTTTGTTACTTGTGACAACCAAAACTTTTGTAAGAAAGGTTGATTTCTTGGTTTAGTAACTATACTTACAACGAGAGTTTTTTATAACTTCTAAACCATCAATCTTCAGTTCTTCACATACCCATGCAATTTCACTCCAAATTACTTACTTATAATATAAGAAAGTGCAAAAAACCTAATGAAACAAGTGAAAAATGCTTGAAAATCTAGCATAAAATGACTTGTCATCACAACACCAAACTTAAACCTTGCTTGTCCCCAAGCAAGCGCTAAACATAAGAGGAAATGAAATGAAACAGAGAAGTATGCATGTCCTTATTTAGCAGTTAATTGAACTTGGTTCATGGGGTTTTATGCAGACAAATGTAGCTCATTTATTCTTTGCTGATAGATAAGAAATGTTTCCTTAAAGGTTCACTTAGATTTGCTGCTATAATGCCTTGCTTTTGATTGATCCCTCTTGGCTTTTTCTTTCTCTCCTTTGCTTAGAAAGCTTATTCTTTAATGAAGGCTTGGAGGCAAATGTTGCAGCAGCCTTTTGGCTAAATTTTGCTCAACATTTCTTCACCACAGACACATGGTTCACAATTTCTTCCTAGGAACATTGATGCCCAACAACTCTTTGGATTACTGAATGCTTTGTATACTCCTCAGAACTTACTTGTCCAAGCATATTGATGAGCGGATATTTTATACGCTTTTTGGGGTTAATTTCATATAGTTGTTTGTATGTTTTAGTTAGTTTTTAGTTTATTTTCATTAGTTTCTAGGCAAAATTCATATTTCTGGACTTTACTATGAGTTTGTGTGTTTTTCTATAATTTCAGGTATTTTCTGGCTGAAATTGAGGGAGCTGAGCAAAAATCTGATTCAGGCTGAAAAAGGACTGCTGATGTTGTTGGATCCTGACCTCTCTGCACTCGGAATGGAATTTCTGGAGCTACAGGAGTCCAATTGACGCGATTCCAATTGCGTTGGAAAGTAGACATCCAGGGCTTTCCAGCAATATATAATAGTTCATACTTTGCTCAAGGATAAATGACATAAACTGGCGTTCAACGCCAGTTCCATGTTGCAGTCTGGCGTCCAGCGCCAGAAACACGTTACAAGTTGGAGTTCAACGCCAGAAACAGGTTACAGCCTGGCGTTGAACGCCCAAAACAGCCCAGGCACGTGAGAAGCTTTAGTCTCAGCCCCAGCACACACCAAGTGGGCCCTAGAAGTGGATTTCTGCACTATCTATCATAGTTTACTCATTTTCTGTAAACCTAGGTTACTAGTTTAGTATTTAAACAACTTTTAGAGATTTATTTTGGATCTCATGACATTTTTAGATCTGAACTTTGTACTTTTTGACGGCATGAGTCTCTAAACTCCATTGTGGGGGTGAGGAGCTCTGCTGTGTCTCGATAAATTAATGCAAGTATTTCTGTTTTCCATTCAAACATGCGCGTTCCTATCTAAGATATCCATTCACGCTTAATTATGGAGAAGGTGATCACCTTCCTCAATCCATGAACGTGTGTCTGACAATCACCTCCGTTCTACATCAGATTGAATGAGTATCTCTTAGATTCCTTAATCAGAATCTCTGTGGTATAAGCTAGATTGATGGCGGCATTCATGAGAATCCGGAAAGTCTAAACTTTGTCTGTGGTATTCTGAGTAGGATTCTGGGATTCGATAGCTGTGACGAACTTCAAACTCGTCAGTGCTGGGCATAGTGACAGACGCAAAAGGATAGTAAATCCTATTCCGGTGCGATTGAGAACCTGCAGATGATTAGCCATGCGGTGACAGCGCACCTGGACCCTTTTCACTGAAAGGAAGGATGGTAGCCATTGAGAACGGTGATCCACCAACACACAGCTTGCCATAGGAGGACGTGCGTGCGTGAACAAGAAGATAGAGGAAAGCAGAATTTCAGAAGACAAAGCATCTCCAAAACTCCAACATATTCTCCATTACTGCATACAAGTATAATTTGTGTTCTGCCCTTTTTATCTTTTACAATTCAAACTAAAAATTATTATTGATATTATATCCTGACTAAGAGTTACGAGATAATCATAGCTTGCTTCAAGCCAACAATCTCCGTGGGATCGACTCTTACTCACGTAAGGTATTACTTGGACGACCCAGTGCACTTGCTGGTTAGTTGTGCGAAGTTGTAAGAGAGTAACGTGAAAATTGACATCACAATTTCGTGCACCAAGTTTTTGGCGGCATTGTCGGGGATTGTTTGAGTTTGAACAACTGACGGTGAATCTTGTTGCTTACATTAGAAATTTTTTTTTGTCTTTTGGGTTAGAGTCTTTTATTTTCTTTTCAAAAATTTTTCAAAAATAATTTTTCTATTAAATCTTGTGCCAAACTTTAAGTTTGGTATTTTCTTGTTGATTTTCCTTTGTTTTTCAAAAATTTTAGTTTGGTTCTCTAAAAATTTTAAGTTTGGTGTTTCTTCTTCATGTTCTTGTTGTTCTTGTGAGTCTTCAAGGCGTTCTTGAGTTTTCCTTGTGTCTTGATCTTAAAATTTTTAAGTTTGGTGTTCCTTGGTGTTTTCCCTCCAAAATTTTTGAAAACAAGGAGCATTAAATCTAAAAATTTTAGATCTTGTGTTATTTTATTGTTTTTCTCTTTCCTCATTAAATTAAAAAAAAAATATCTTTTCCCTCTATTTTAAAGCAATTTTTCGAAAATCAATTTTAAAATTCATATCTTTTTCAAAACTTCCTAACCACTTTCTCTCTCCTCATTTTTTTGAAAATCTTCACCCATTTTTATTTATTTTATTTTAATTTATTTTATTTTCGAAATAAATAAATAATTAAATAAATAAAAATATTTCTTCTCTATTTTACATCATCTCCCTTTCTCCATCATGGATCTAAGTGGAAATAAACAGTCCAGAAGGACTCTGGGGTCATATGCTAACCCCTCTACTGCTTCATATAGGAGTAGTATCTGCATACCCTCCATTGGAGTCAGTAGCTTTGAGTTGAATCCTCAGCTCATTATCATGGTGCAGCAAAGCTTCCAGTATTTCGGTCTTCAACAGGAAGAACCTATAGAGTTTCTGGCACAGTTTTTACAAATTGCTGACACAGTACATGATAAGGAAGTAGATCAGGATGTCTATAGATTATTACTGTTTCCATTTGCTGTAAAAGACCAAGCCAAGAGGTGGTTAAATAACCAACCTAAGGCTAGTATAAAGACATGGAAACAGCTGATAGAGAAATTCCTGAATCAATACTTTCCTCTAAAACGGATGACACAGCTAAGGCTGGACATCCAAGGCTTTAAACAAGGAGATAATGAATCTCTTTATGATGCCTGGGAGAGATACAGAGAGATACTAAGAAAATGCCCCTCTGAAATGTTTTCAGAGTGGGTTCAGCTAGACATCTTCTATTATGGGCTTACAGAAAGAGCTCAGATGTCTCTAGAATACTCAGCTGGTGGATCTATCTACATGAGGAAGACAATTGAAGAAGCTCAAGATCTCATTGATATAGTTGCCAGAAATCACCATCTGTACCTAAGCAGTGACCCTTCCATGAAAGAAGAGGCTAAAACAGTAACTGCTGAACTCAGTCCTGTAGAACAAGCTGCTGAATTCAATCAGCAATTGGACTTTCTAACAAAGCAGTTAGCCGAATTCAAGGATAGACTACAAGAGACAAGGATGGCTAATATAAATATGGAAGTACAATTAAAGCAAACAAAGCAGCAGCTGTCAAAACAAATAACAGAAGAATGCCAAGCAGTTTAATTAAGAAGTGGGAAAACATTAAATACCACACCTCAAGGCAGCAGGAAACCAAGAAATGAGCAAACCACCCAAAATCCATCTTAGGATAGTAAGAGCCCGGGGAAAGATAATTATGGCATTAAAACGCCAGAAATTGGGTGGAAGGCTGGCGCTGAACGCCCAGACCATGCTCAGGACTGGCGTTCAATGCCAGAAACAAGCAAGAAACTGGCGTTGAACGCCCAAAAGAAGCACAGTTCTGGCGTTCAGACGCCAGGAACAAATGAGGAGTTGGCGTCTAACGTCACTCCAGCTTCTAACTCTGGCACTCAATTGCCAAAGAGGAATCAGACACACACAAGTGCTGATGACAACCGATCTAAAAAGGCTTCTTCAACCACTTCTGTAGGAAATAAACCTACAGCAACCAAGGTTGAGGAATATAAAGCTAAGATACCTTATCCTCAAAAACTCCACCAAGAGGAGCAGGATAAGCAATTTGCTCGCTTTGTAGATTATCTCAGGACTCTTGAAATAAAGATTCCGTTTGCAGAAGCACTTGAGCAAATACCTTCTTACGCCAAGTTCATGAAAGAGATCTTGAGTCATAAGAAGGATTGGAGAGAAACTGAAAGAGTTCTCCTCACTGAAGAATGCAGTGCAGTCATTCTGAAAAGCTTTCCTGAAAAGCTTAAAAATCCTGGAAGCTTTCTGATACCATGCACATTAAAGGGAAATTGCACCAGGACAGCTTTATGCGATCTTGGGGCAAGCATCAACCTAATACCTGCATCCACTATCAGAAAGCTTGGTTTAACCGAAGAAGTTAAACCAACCCGGATATGTCTCCAACTTGCTGATGGCTCCATTAAATACCCATCAGGCGTGATTGAGGACATGATTGTCAGGGTTGGGCCATTCACCTTTCCTACTGACTTTGTAGTGCTGGAGATGGAGGAGCACAAGAGTGCTACTCTCATTCTAGGAAGACCTTTCCTAGCAACTGGACGAACTCTCATTGACGTCCAACAGGGGGAAATAACCCTGAGAGTCAATGAGGATGAGTTTAAGTTGAATGCTGTCAATGCCATGCAGCATCCAGACACACCAAAAGACTGCATGAAAGTTGATCTCATTGACTCTCTGGTAGAGGAGATCAACATGGCTGAGAGTCTCAAATCAGAGCTGGAAAACATTTTTAAAGATGTTCCGCCTGACCTAGAGGATTCAGAGGAATTGAAAGAGCCTCTGAATTTTCCTCAGGGAGAGGAAAAACCTCCTAAACCCGAGCTCAAACCATTACCACCATCCCTGAAATATGTATTTCTGGGAGAAGGTGATACTTTTCCAGTGATCATAAGCTCTGCTTTAAATCCACAGGAAGAGGAAGCACTAATCCAAGTGCTAAGGACACACAAGACAGCTCTTGGGTGGTCCATAAGTGACCTTAGGGGCATAAGCCCAGCTAGATGCATGCACAAAATCCTATTGGAGGATGATGCTAAGCCAGTGGTTCAACCACAGAGGCGGCTAAATCCAGCCATTAAGGAAGTGGTGCAGAAAAAGGTCACTAAATTTCTGGAGGCTGAGATTATTTATCCTATTTCTGATAGCCCCTGGGTGAGTCCTGTTCAAGTTGTCCCTAAAAAGGGAGGCATGACA
>NC_029794.2:77146285-77148722 GCF_000816755.2 Arachis ipaensis | reverse complement strand
TTAAATATCTACTCACAAAGCAGGATTCAAAACCCAGACTCATAAGATGGGTGTTGCTTCTGCAAGAGTTTGATATAGAAATAAGAGATAGAAAAGAGACAGAGAACCAAGTGGCTGACCATCTGTCCCAGATAGAACCAGTGGAAGGGGCGTCCTCCCCCTCTATTGAGATCTCTGAAACCTTTCCGGATGAGCATTTGTTCGCCATTCAGGAATTACCATGGTTTGCAGACATTGCAAACTACAAAGCTGCAAGGTTCATTCCCAAGGAGTACAGCAGGCAACAAAAGAAAAAATTAATTACTGATGCAAAGTACTATTTGTGGGATGAACCCTATCTCTTTAAGAGATGTGCAGACGGCATAATTCGTAGGTGTGTGCCTAAGGAAGAAGCACAAAGGATCTTGTGGCATTGCCATGGGTCACAATATGGAGGTCATTTCGGAGGTGAGCGAACAGCCACCAAGGTCCTCCAATGTGGTTTCTACTGGCCTACACTTTACAGAGATTCCCGAGAGTTTGTACGTAACTGTGACAGTTGCCAGAGAGATGGTAATTTGCCTCACAGTTACGCCATGCCTCAACAAGGAATCTTGGAGATTGAGTTGTTTGACGTATGGGGTATTAATTTCATGGGGCCTTTCCCACCATCATACTCAAACACTTATATTCTGGTGGCAGTTAACTATGTATCAAAATGGGTTGAGGCCATTGCCACACCCACCAATGATACTAAAACAGTGCTGAAGTTCCTCCAGAAACATATATTCAGCAGGTTTGGTGTCCCTAGGGTACTGATCAGTGATGGGGGCAGACACTTCTGCAACAAACAGCTTTACTCTGCCATGGTCCGGTATGGGATTCGCCACAAAGTGGCGACTCCATATCATCCACAGACAAATGGGAAAGCTGAAGTTTCTAACAGAAAACTAAAAAGAATCCTGGAACGGACTGTAAGTACTCGTAGAAAGGATTGGGCATGAAGCTTGGATGATGCTCTGTGGGCTTACAGAACAGCATTCAAGACTCCTATAGGGACCTCTCCGTACCAACTTATGTATGGTAAGGCTTGTCACCTGCCCGTGGAACTGGAACATAAGGCCTACCGGGCAACCAGATTCCTAAACTTTGATGCCAAACTAGCTGGAGATAAAAGATTGCTCCAGCTGAATGAGCTAGAGGAATTCAGATTCACTGCCTTCGAAAATGCCAAGCTTTATAAAGAGAAGTAAAAAAGGTGGCATGACAGAAAGCTGTCATCTAGAATCTTTGAACCAGGACAAAAGGTTCTATTATTTAACTCTAGGCTCAGGCTATTCCCCGGGAAACTGAAGTTCCGGTGGAGGGGACCATATACGATTACAAGTGTATCACTATATGGTTATGTGAAGCTTCAAGATATTGATTCTGATAAGAAGTTCATTGTTAATGGACAGAGAATCAAGCACTATCTTGAAGGCAATGTTGAGCAAGAGTGCTCAAGGCTGAGGCTAGATTAAAAACTCAGTAAGGTCCAGCTAAAGACAATAAAGAAGCGCTTGCTGGGAGGCAACCCAGCCATGGGGCATCACTTCCTCTAAGAATTTTGCCCTATTCTTGATTTTATTTGTTTATATAAAGTTCATTGATACTAAGGTAAAGAGTCAATTGTATAAGTTTACAGGGTTACAAAAGGATTCTGCACAAAAAATAGAGAAAAAGAGCTCACTGGCAAGAAAATGCCAGTAAAAGTCTATTTTGGGCGTTCAACGCCCAAAAGAAGCATCCACTGGGCGTTGAACGCCAGTAAGGATAGCCATCTGGGCGTTAAACGCCAGAAAGAAGCAACTTCTGGGCGTTGAACGCCAGAAAGAAGCTCCTTCTGGGCGTTTAACGCCAGATTTACAGTGTCCTGGGCGTTCAGAAAAACTTCCAGTGACAAAGGAGTTCCTGGCGTTCAACGCCAGAAAGAAGCAACTGCTGGGCGTTGAACGCCCAGGAGAAGCAGCAGTTGGGCGTTGAACGCCCAAAACATGCAGCGTTTGGGCGTTCAAACGCCAGGATGGTGGGGAGGAGGTAATTTCGTTTTTACTTCATATTTTTCATTTTAATTTTAATTTTCATGTTTCAATTCATGATTTCTTGCATAAACATGTTACAAACCCTGATTTCTAAAATCCCTAATTTCTAAAAACCCTACTTTAAAAATATCAAATGTATCTTAATCCATAAGCACAAATCCTTTTTTTTTAAATCCAATTCAACTCTATTTCAAATTTTCAAAACAAATCTATCTCTTTTCATTCTAAAATCTTTTCAACTAATCAATATCTTTTTTTTAAATCTCCATATTATCTTTCAAAAATAAATCCAAATTTATCTTTTTCAAATATCTTTCATATCTCTTCAATTTTAAATTATATCTTTTCTTATCATACTTATTTCTTTTTAAATCATA
>NC_029794.2:77100693-77146260 GCF_000816755.2 Arachis ipaensis | reverse complement strand
GGCAAGAAAGAAAGTGTTCCAAAACCACTTTGGAATCAAGGGAGGTTCTTAACCAAAGAACATTCAGACCATTACTACAAAGTAATGGGTCTAAGATCAGTGATCCCGGAAGTCAAGTTCGATCTGAAAGAAGATGAATATCCGGAGATCCAAGAGCAGATTCGAAACAGAAACTGGGAAGTCCTAGCTAATCCTGAAACGAAAGTGGGAAGGAATATGGTTCAGTAATTCTACGCTAATCTATGGCAAACAGACAGGCAGAGAATATCTGGAGCTGCCATCTATGACTATAGGATTGTGGTCAGAGGAAACATTGTTCACATCCACCTTGACAAAATCAGGGAGATCTTTAAGCAACCTCAGCTGAAAGATGACCCAGACTCCTTCAATAGGAGAATGATGAGAACAAACAAGGGCCTGGAGCCAGGTGGACCACCAGCACGAAGGGTTCCCCAAATCAACTCAAGAGAGAAGATCTCAAACCAGTCGCCAGAGGATGGCTGGACTTCATTGGGCGTTCTATATTGCCCCCCAGCAACCGTTCTGAAGTCAATATTAGAAGAGCAGTGATGATCCATTGCATTATGTTGAGAAAAGAAGTAGAAGTTCATCAACTGATCCCATCTGAATTCTACATACTTGCCAACAAGAACTCCAAGGATGCCAGGTTGGCTTATCCAAGCCTAATCTCTATGCTCTGCAAAAATGCTAGAGTAAAGATGGGAATAACAGAGTATATCTCAGTGGAGCAACCAATCACTAAAATCACAATGGAAAAACAACAAATGCAGGATGACCCCATCAAGAGAAGGGCGCAAGAATTTCTACCAGAACTCCCTCAATTTGAATACTGGGAACATCTTGAAGCATCTGTTACTAAGTTGCAAGAAGCTATGGATCAAATAAAAGAAGAACAGCAAAATCAACATAGCATACTCTGCAAACTGCTCAGGGAACAAGAAGAGCAAGGGCGTGACTTCAAGGAACTGAAGCGTCAGAAGTTATCTCTTGAAGGACCAAGCACCCTACAGAGTAGAGGAACACCATTGCAATTCCCCGACAACGGCGCCATTTTGATGAGAGGACTTTTGTGTGGTTTAGAATTCACAATAAAGTCTTGTTGTAAAGTATAGTTTCTAAACCAACACTAATCCTTTCATACAAAAATTTGTTTGTCACAAGTAACAAACCCCTAAATTTATAAACCGAAATATTAAACCTCGGGTCGTTCTCCCTAGGAATTGCAATGAAGTGTCCTTGTTATTGGTTATGAACTATGTTTGAGGTTAATAAACTAACAACTAGAAAAGCTCTTGACAAGGAATAAGAATTAGAAGTCTAATCCTAGTTATCCTCCTCAATTGTGACCACAATTGTCCATTGCTACCACTTAGTTAACCTCTAACCATGGAGGAAATTCAAGTGGATGAATTAACTTGATTCAACAAGTCCTAGCCAACTCCCAAGGGAAAGACTAGCTTTAGTGGTATCCAAATCAATTAGCAACTTCTAATTATCAATCAACAAAGGAATTAGAGAACTCAAGCATCACTAATTACTCTAACTAGGCCAAGAGAAATAAAATCTACACTAAAATCCAACCAAGCATTTTATCAAACACTTGGAAGGCACAAAAGAAAAGCATAGTAAATTGATAACAACAATGAAAATCTAACAACAATTATTGCAAGAAATCAACAACAACAATCAAAAGGAACACAATTATTATGAATTACCTCTAATTGAATTGAAAGAGAAGAGATGAAACAAAAGTAGATCTACAACAAAGTATAAGAACAACATAAAGGAAATTACAACAAAAGAATAGAGGAATGATGATTGCAACAACAAGAATTGAGAAGCAAAAGTAGAAGAAAGCATGAATCAAAATCTAGATCAAAGAACTATACCTAATCCTAATTCCTAATCCTAGAGAGAAGTGAGAGCTTCTCTCTCTAAAACTACTCTAAACTAATCCTAACAAGTGCGAATGTATCAAAAATGAGTGAATCCCCTTTTCCTTTCAATCCTTGGTCATTTTATGCAATTTTGGGCGCCAAAGTTGGTTGAAACTGGGCCCCACAGCTCTCAGAAATTGCTGGGCACATTTTCTATTTAAAAATCATGTATGGAGACTGACGCGTATGCGTACAGTGCGCATGCGCGCCCATGGAGCAATTCGCAATTCGCGCGTGGGCGTAAAAAATGCGCGCATCCATGGGCTTTTTCCAAATCTTTGGTTTTTCCTGATTTCTCCACCTTGCATGCTTTCCTCTTCATTCCTTTGGTCCATTCCTAGCCTTTTCAATCTGAAATCACTAAGAAACAGGTCAAGGCATCTAGTGAAATTAAAGGTGAGTTAAATTTAGCTAATTAAGGGCTAGAAAGCATGTTTTCACATTTAAGCACAAATTAGGAAACAATCATGAAACCATACTATTTCATTGAATAAATGTGGGTAAAAGGTCATAAAATCCCCTAAATTAAGTACAAGATAAACCCTAAATATGGGGTTTATCAGTCACCATTGGCTCCTTGCCTTTCCTTCTTCTAGAGCTTGAAGAAGCCATGAATTAAGAAGGAAATAAAGAAGAAAGGATGAGCTTAGGCACGGTTTTGTTATGGAAGGGAATGGAAAGTGATGTTGCTGTTGGGTAAGGAAGTCTACTGGAACGTGTTTAGGATGAAGGTGTGGATGAAACAAGGGCCTTTACGTGACTAATTCTTGTATGGGAAGGTATATGTGAGCTTGGAAGTGTCACCACCTATTTATAGTCAAAGCATGAATCTTTGAACAAAACCACAAGTGAAGAAAGATTTTTGGTTAGGCAAATGAAGGGTGAAGATTGAGCAAAATATTGTGGGGAGCTCATAGCATGAACGGCTTACATGCATAGTTGAAGGTTGACAAGGATTGCTCCCCCATTGGATGCATGTGGTTCGGCCTCTAAGACATTGATGCATGCAGATTTTTGTCTCCAAGAAGGCACCATTCTCTATGCACATGTGATTCTCTTTTCACCTTGTCATGGCCGTGCATCCATTTTGTCCTCTTCTCAATCTTTTCTTATCCTACAAAATTAAGTCAAAGCAATGGTAAGCATTGGAATAAATTTTGATACGGTGGTGTGGCGATGAGTAACAAAGAAAGAAAATTCTACATGTTCCTTATCTAAATGACTAATTATGCTCCTTATATTTTGAACAAAGATTTAGTGGACACCAAAGTTGTTCTTTGTTGAGGGATCCATGTAAAACTCAATGAGTATTTGCCACAATTGGCACATTCATTATAAAGAACATTTTATTTCTTACTATGATACCATAAGCTAAAAAAATTATGAAGCAATGTATGATCCATCTATTCATAAATTTGATCCTATGAACAAAATTGATTTTTCTGAAATTCTCTGCATATGTAAACACCAAACTTAATGTTTGGCTATACACTCCATCAAAATGAGTAAGCATATATCCTAAGAAAGCTTGAGAAGCTATTTTTGGAGTGCCTTCAGGCACACCAAACTTAGAAGTCTAGCATATGCTTTAAGACAATGTATGCAATTATCAAATATACTCATGCGAACTCAAATTCATGCTAGAAGGACCATTGATTATTGAAATTGAAACCAAAGCAAAAATATTAAATCATGGGTTGCCTCCCATGAGCACTCTTTTATTGTTACTAGCTTGATATTGGGCCCTCATTAGGGTGGTTGATGATTGTGATGTCTCAATTTGTCTCCTCTCACAGTAAGCTTCCTTCCAATGCCTTGATGTTCAATCTTTGCATGCTATAGTGAGAGTATCCTGTTGATATTGTAGTAGTCATCAGATTGTTGATTTGTCCCCAACTGCTAGTAAATTAGCTGCACTTTATCTCCCTTTGAAAATCCTTCAGTTGGGATCTTTTTATTTTTCCACCCTTTTGGACCCTTTTTCTTGCTTTTCTTTTCCTTTTTGGCGATTTTTCTCCTTTGACAGTGGGCTATATTTTGGAATCTGCCTTCTTAGTGGCTAACGCCTCACTTCCTTCTTGCTTTCTCTCATCATTTTTTAGAGTCTCATTCTCCTTTTGTCCTGCTTTGCTGCTTGTCTCTTGCTCTGGAAGAGGATTAATGAGTGTCTTGTTGGTTTCTTCCTTCCACTGCAAGTCTTTTTTGCCAACCTCCATGCATTTTTCCTTTTCATTATTGTGATGTGCTTCTGGAAAGACATTCAAAGTAATGCTCTCATCATGTACCCTTAGGGTCAGCTTTCCTTGTTCAACATCTATGATGGCCCTTACTGTGGCCAAGAAGGATCTTCCCAAGATAATAGAGTCACTTTCTTCTTCTCCCAGATCCAGGATCACAAAGTCAACTGGGAATATGAATGTCCCTACTTGAACCAGGAGATTTTCAATCACTCCTCTGGGAGATACCAATGATTTGTCCACGAGCTCTAGTGACATTTGTGTGGGCTTTACTTCCTCTATGCATAGCCTTCTCATCATAGAATAGGGAATTAGATTTATGCTTGCTCTTAAGTCACACAGTGCCTTATCAATGGTTAGACTACGAATGGTACAAGGCAGGAAGAAGCTCCCAGGGTCCTTGAGCTTTGGTGGGAGGCCCCTTTAAATCACAGCACTGCATTCTTTAGTGAGCATAATAGTTTCATTCTCATGCCAACTTCTCTTTTTGTTGATGAGCTCTTTCAAGAATTTTGCATATAGAGGCATCTGCTCTAATACTTCAGCAAGTGGGACATTAATCTCCAGCTTCTTAAAGACTTCAAGGAACTTGGAAAAGTGTTAATACTTGGTTTCCTTGTTGAACCTTTGAGGATATGGCATGGAAGGTGTGAAAGCCTTCTCCAACTGCTTCTGTCCTTGAGAGGGTTCCTCCATTACTTACTTTCCTTCCCTTAAATTTTGTGGCTAGTCATCTTTCTCTTTAAGCTTCTCTTTGTCCTTCTTGCTTGCTGTCATCTCTTCCTTTTTGTTAGCCTCATTTTTCTCAGATGGCTCTTTGTCATTTTTCTTCGGCTTCTTATTGGCTTCAGTGTTACTCACCAAGATTTTTCCACTCCTCAGTTGGATGGCTTTGCATTCTTCTTTAGGATTTGAAATTGTATCACTTGGGAGTGAGCTTGTTGGCCTTTCAATCATTGCTTGCTTAGACAGTTGTCCAATTTTCCTCTCTAAGTTTCTCATTGAAGCTTCCTGATTCTTGCTTGTTAACTCCTGATGCTTTATCATTTTTTTCATTAATATCTCCAGGTTTGAGATTCTTTGAGTATCTTGTGGTATTTGTGGCTGGTTGTGGGGTGTTGAAGGTGCATGATAGGTGTTTTGGTTAATGGCTGGGTTATTGGGTGGATAATAGCTAGAATTGGGGTAGTTGTTTTGAGGTTTTCTATATGGATTGTGGTTAGTGTTTTGCTGGTTGTGGTTGTTTGTGTAAGTTATGTTTCTTGAGTTATTTTGGTTTGAATTCTTCTGCCAGGGCTGCTGGGTTTGAGTGTGGTTATCTCCCCATCTTAGATTTAGATGGTTCTTCCAAGAGGAGTTGCATATATCTCCATGAAATTCATTCTGGCTGGATCCTTAGTTGTGCATGTAGTTCACTTGTTCCTACTGTTGATCTTCACCACTTTCCTCACTTTGTCCCCACCCAGTTGGTGGTTGATTGGTGACATTCACTGATGCAACTTGTAAGCTATCAATCCTCTTAGCTATTTGCTCAAATTGTTGCTGGATTTGCTACTGTATTACCTTGTGTTGAGCTAGGATAGTGTCCACTCCTTCCAACTCCAATACTCCCTTTCTTTGAGCTAGTTGGCGTTGTCTTTGATGAGCAAAGAAGTATTGATTGTTTGCCACCATATCTATGAGGTTTTGGGCTTCCTCTGCTCTCTTCATTAATTGTAGTGAGCCTCATGCTGAGTGGTCTAGTGCTTCCTGACCTTTCAGTGTTAATCCTTCATAGAAGTTTTGAAGGATGTCCCATTCATTGAACATTTCAGGGGGACATTTTCTAATCAGGGCCTTGTATCTCTCCCATGCCTCATAGAGAGATTCTGCATCCATTTGTGTGAAGGTTTGGACCTCTGTCTTGAGCGTGATGATCCTTTGAGGTGGGTAGAACTTGGATAGAAACTTATTCACTAGATCCTCCTAGCTAGTGATGCTTCCTTGTGAGAAGGCTTCAAGCCATTGAGCAGCCTTGTCCCTCAATGAAAATGGGAACAGCAACAGTTTGTATATGTCTGGATGCACACCATTGGACTTCACTGTGTCACAAATCCTCAGAAAGGTGGATAAGTGTTGGTTTGGATCTTCCAGAGGGCTTCCTCCATATGAGCAATTATTTTGGACTAAAGTGATGAGTTGGGGATTCAATTCAAAGTTGTTTGCATTGACATTTGGGGTAAGGATGCTACTCCCACAATGCCTTGGATTAGCAAATGTATATGAAGCCAAAACTCTCCTCTGGGGCTGGCCATTGTTGTTGGCCACTCCCACTATTGGATTTGTTGGATTTGTTGAATGTTCCTCCATTTCTTGATATTCTTTTTGAAAAATTTCTTCACCAATGACTCCCTTCCCTCTTGCTTCTCTTCTTAGTCTTCTAAGAGTCCTCTCGTCTTAGTCACAAAAGGTAGGGATCTCTCTCCTTGCCTCTGACATACAACAGCAAGAAAAACAAACAGAGAACCAGAAAACAAAAATAATTCACTCTACTGGTAGAGTGAAGTTAGTGTTAGCTTAAGCAAAAAGTCAAACAGTTAATATGCTTAATGAAAATAAAAGAAAATCAAAGAAAAAGTGCTTAATCTAGACCACCACCTTACTTAATCATTGTCAATCTAGATCAATCCCCGGCAACGGTGCCAAAAACTTGATGGGTTGGAAATTGGATTCCAACATCTAAACTCACCGGCAAGTGTACCGGGTCGCATCAAGTAGTAATAACTCACAAGAGTGAGGTCGATCCCACAGGGATTGATGGATCAAGCAACTTTAGTGGGTGATTAGTTTAGTCAAGCTAACATTGGTGAATTGGGTGAAATTGAGCAACAAAATATAAATTGCAGTGAAAGTAGAGTGCAGAAAGTAAATTGGACAGAAACTTAAAGTGCAAGAAAGTAGAAGAGCTAAAACTTAAATTGCAAGAAAAGTAAATTGCATGAAACTTAAAGTGCAAGAAATGTAAATTGCTTGAATCTAAATTGCTGAGAAACTAAAATTGCTTGAAGAATAAAGGATTTGGGAACTAGGATTCAAAATAAAACTGGAATTGTAAAGTGTAGAGAAGTAAGAGATGAAGTAGATTTGCAGAAATTCTAAAGCAGAAATGAAAATTGCAGATGAATTAAAAATCAGAAGTGAAAACTTGCTTCAGATTGAAACTTAAAGAAATAATTGAGATCAGATCTTTAATTCTTAAATTCAGAAAGCAGAAAAATAATGGAACTCCAGGAGGAAGAACTCCAAAGAATTCTTCAATCAAAGTTCACAAACCCAGAATCAGAAAGCAAAGGTTGCAGACGAAAGAAAATGAAAACAGGAAACAATCTCCGACCCGATCTCAATTCTCTAGAATTCAAAAAGGAAAATTAAAAGAGAGCTCTCTATTCTACTCCTACTCCTCTCTAGTAGAGCCAGTCTTTTTTTTAAAATGGAACAAATGCCTTTTTATATGCTTTACAAAAATAAAAATGAAATTGAAATCAAATTTAAATGAAATTCCTAATCTAACTGATCCTTGTGCCTTTGAGTGATGTCCATGGGTTTTGCTTGCTTTAGGTTTGAAGAAGAGTGGATCTGAGATGGCTTTTTAATTGAAATTGGACCCAGGGCCACCTTCCAGTGGAGCGCTCAGTGAAGTAAGGAAACGTAGCGCTACTCCTGCTTTATCCCAGGCTCGTGCCAAGCCTTTGGTTGTAGCGCTCAGTGAAATGAAGTAACGTAGCACCCTTTGTGCGCATGGTGTGCCCCCTTTTTGAATCTTGGTGGCTTCACCATGAACCAATTTCCTCAGCATTCATGGCGCTCAGTTTGGTGTTCTAACATAGCGCCCCTTGCTTGGAGTGAGGCTCCCTCTTCGAGCCTGGCTGCTCCCCTTTTGCCAATTTCCTTTTGAATGCTGCGCATTGCTTTTTTTCTTTTGTGAAGCCCGAAAAATTTAAATAAATTCATGTAGCGCTCCTTTGTTTCTCCTTGGCTTTGTTGAGCGCTACATTGCTTCCTTTTAACTTTACATGCATGCTTCCATGACTTTTTAAAATAATGCCAATGATTTCATTTGCTTTTATTAATGCCTTAGCTTTAATGGATGCATGCTTTCATTTGTTTTATTAATTAAATGCTAATGCATTACGTTAAAGCATGATAAGTTCTTTGGCCGATTGGCTTTAATGGCATTAATAATGAAATGCATGCTTTAATTTATAATGCATTACGTGCATGCTTTAATAATCCATTGGCATTGGTGGAATTAATAATGAAAATGCATGCCATTGCTTTCATTCAATTTAAATGCATGCATGCTTTATTAATTTCATGATGCATGCATAAGACATTAATGCATGTCATGGTTTCATGGTCATGGGTCACACTTTTAAGAGCGTGGCCTAAAGTTCCAAATCGTGCTCAACTTCAAAGTGTGCTCCAAAATTCTTCTTTTCTCCTTTTTAGCTTATTTTGTACTCTTTTGCTTCTTTTTCTTCTTATTTCCTACAAAGTTTATCAAATCAAAAAATCAAAGAAATATACCATTTAAGCACAAAAAATGCAATATTTAAGCACTAATTATCAATTTTTTGTATGAAAAAGCATAGAAAAATATGACATGATGACATGTCATCACTAGTGAGCAGGAAACCGAGAAATTTGCCACTCTGGACCCCAAATGCACACTTCTCGGGGTTTAACCGCGTGTTGTATTTTCTTAGTTGTCCGAAGATTTCTACGAGGTCATCAAGGTGATTGTTGCCGATCTTTGTCTTGGCGACAATATCGTCAACGTAGACCTCGATGTTTCTGCCAATTTTTTTGGTGAAGACTTTGTCCATTAGACGTTGATATGTCGCACCTGCATTCTTAAGGCCAAATGGCATGACTTTATAACAATAGTTTTTGTTCCGAGGGTTACTTGAAACTGTAGGTCGATCTCGGACGAGATCTTCTGTACTGGTCGGAGATGATGTGTCTGGCTGATGGGTGGTGGCCGGAGCTGTCGTGTCTGACTTGTGGGACTAGCTGCACTGCTGATCCTTCGTCACCGGAGGGTGGGGGTACCTGCAAGAGACTCTGATGCTTAAGTTAGCATGGGTATTAAACATGTTTTTTGTAGAATCAGAGTATGAGTTATACCTGGGTGCTCCAGTGTCTTTATAATGGTTGTAGAGTGATCTTTTTGGATAAGATAAGTTAGTTATTTTATCTTATCTTCTCTTTGAGTTGAGGTCAGCATATCTTTTAAGGGAACCGCCCTTATCTCTATAGGCTTGGACTGCCTTTGGATTTGGGTCGTGTTCCTCTATTTGGGCCCCTTACTGGGCTTTCCTGTCGATTTGACCAACCTCTTTGAGAAGAGGTCGGATAGCCTGACCTAAAGAGGTCAGTCGCTTTATTACTGAACATCCCGGATCGGATAGCTCGACCCAGGGTATGAACAGTGCCCCTGCTTGAGCTCGGTCTTCTGCTTTGAGGTCGAATCTTTGACTTCGATCTTTCTCTAGTGAAGCCGAACTTGAGCATTTTGTCGATTCCTTTCTTTGTAGATCCTTTTTTGAATGTGGAATATTTTCCTCTAAAAGCGCGCGCTTTTTATATCAGCGCTTTATTCTTGGGAACGTGTGAGGGTTTAATACCTTCATTAATTGGTATTAATTGCCCCGTTTCCCTTGGCTTTTATTTTGAATTTCGCAATCAGAAACGGTTTCTCTCCTTCATTTTTCTTTGTAACTTCTCCCTTCGTTCTCTCGCTTTCTGTTTTTCACTTATAGCTTGCCTTTTCTTGTGTTGCGGCGTTATTCAGCAATCCGGCGATTCCGTCTTTCCATCTTCAACTCTTCTGAAGCTTTCCGCTTTTTTCCCGGTTGGTTCTATTTACAGTTTCTTCAATTTTTTCGCTGCCCTGTCTTTGGTTTTCTTTGATATTTGACTGCATGTCGAAAAAAGCTTGAACCTTTCTATGATCTTGTGTTTGCTTGTCACTGTAATGTGTTTTTTCTTTTTCGGTTTTACGCATATTCCTGGTATTTCTTGTTTGAGGCTTCCTAGGGCTTTGCATGTTCTACTGTCGCTTCTGGCTGTTTATTTTGAAAAAAACTGTATCTTGCTCACAATTTCAAAAGATTGCCCCTTGACTTCTGCTCTGTTTTAGTGGCTTTCCTTGTTGCTGTATCTTTGTAGGAGATAACGATACCCATAATTTAATTTTTGCCTTTTGTTCGGAGTGTGTTTTCTTGACTTCCTCTTTATGCTTTTGTTACTTGTTCTGTCTGAGACTGTGAATTTTGGGAGGTAATTTTGATGATTTTTGTTTTATAACTCGTGGCTTTTTTTTCTCGGAGTGTTATCTTCCTGTCAAGACGTGTAGAGATGTAAAGATGAAAACTTATAGGTTTCCTTGAGTCCTCGCTCCCTAACTTGTCCCCAAAAGGATGCCCCTGGATCTTTAGTGTAGGTCCTGGGGGTTTCCTTTTGTTTGTATTGCTCCGTGTCGCGCTTTGTCCGAGCTGTTCTGAGATGTTTTGTTTTTTATCCGAGATGTTTTTTGGGTTAGTAATGTGTTTTCTTCTCTTCTTGCTGTAGGACTAGTTGACCTCATGTCTTCTCACAAGAACATTGTTGAGACATCTTCCCAGGTCCCTGAGGGAATGGCTGATTGGGTGGATTCAATGGTTCTTCTGTGTGTTTCTTTGGTTGATTCTGAGTTTTGTCAGCAGCTTAGGCAATTTCATAGGGTTTGTAGTAGTGTTGGTGAGGAAAAGAATTACGAACTTGTACCTCCCACTTCTGAAGAGAGAGTTTGTTTCTCTACTTGGGTTGCTGGAGATCGCCCTTTTTTCTATGCTTACGATTTCTTTTTTGGCCAGATGAGTATCACCCTTCCCTTTACTAATTTTGAGACCAACCTGTTATGGTCCTGTAATGTTGCTCCTTTCCAACTTCACCCCAATTCCTGGGGTTTCATAAAAATCTTTCAATTTTTGTGTCATGGATTCGGTATTCCTGCCTCGCAATCTCTTTTCTTCTATCTCTTTGTTTTGACGAAGCCTGGGGTAGTAAAGAAGAAAGCTGCTTGGGTTTCTTTCCGAGCTTCCCAGGGAAAGAAGGACTTCTCCATGTTTGACGAATCTTTCTGTGATTTTAAAAATTACTTTTTTAAAGTCCGAGCTGTTGAAGGAGCTCGGCCGTTTTTTCTGGATGAAAATGACGAGCCCGCCTTTCCCTTGGAATAGCAAAAGGACGTAAGGGTATCTAGATATTCATGGGAAATGTTGGATGAGGCTGAGCAAGCTTTCATGACTGTTCTGGAAGAGACCTGGGGTCAGCCTCCCCATCTCGACACAAAGAAATTTTTAACCAATCCCTCTCTCCTCCAAACTGAGCTGGGTAGTTAATTTTTTGATTTTCCTCTTTTATCTGCTCCTATATTGTTTGAAAGCTCTTTTCTGATTTGTTAATTGATTCCTTACTGTTGTGCTTTGCTTGCAGAGATGATTAAGGATAATGAGTCTATGAAGGCCTTCAAAAGGGCGAGAAAAGCTACCGCCGCTAAAAACGTCTCGGCCAAGGCAGCCGGGGAGGGATCATCCCAGCCTCAGTCGAAGTCAGCCGTTTCGAGCTCACCTGGGGCGAGGAAGGTAATCCCGACTCCCCGGGTTCGTTCGATTGATCCTCCCCAAGCCTCTGTTGCTACTTCTGGTGCTCCTCCCAACAAAAAGCAAAAAACCATTGAGCCTTTCAACCTTGATGCCCCTGATTTTGATGCGGTCGAGTTCGTAGATCAGCAGATCGGTCCTTATGGTGTCCTCCTTATGGATGATGTATCACTCCTTCGCCATTTGGACTTTATAACTCGAAGTAGTGTTAAGATGGCGCACATGGGGGCTGCCTTATACCGAACTGCCCAAAATCTTCCTCTTCATGCCACCAAAGCCTTTATGGAGGAGGCTAAACAGGAGCTTGATCAGATGAAGGGCTTGAAGGAGGGGCTCGATGTGAAAGTGACAAAGCTGGAGAAGGAGCTGGAGAGCGAGAAGGCTAGCTCTCTTGCCTTGGCGGCTTCTATGAGGTTGGCCGAGGACACGGCATTGAGGCATAAAGACAGGTATGTTACATCCTATCGGGAGGTAATGCGTCTGAGGGAGGAGTTGGAGTCTGCCCGAGCTGATTACTCTGAGCTCCAAGGTCACCTTGTCGGCAGTGTGAATGCTGCTTATGAGAACCTGAAGGAGCAGGTTCAAATTCTGGCTCCCGAGGTCGATCTTTCTCTCTTCAGCTTGGAAAATATTCTGAGGGATGATGATGTCGAACCTCCCCCTGCGCCTGCCGCCAAAGTGTCAACTTCTTCAGTTCCTTCAGCTGAGGTCGGTCATCCCGTATCCGATCCGGACTGTCAAATCCTGAATCGAGATGATGGGACCGTGGATGCTGTGCCCATTCAGACTTGCCCTCTTTCTCCCCGTGCTGATGCTACCGGGAAGGCTTCTGATGCTTAACTGGACTTTTTTATCTTGGTTGTGTGGATAGCCCGGTTTGTGGGCTTTTAAACTCTTTATTTTGTAAATTGTATTTTGCTGACTGTTGACACTTATTTAGTTGCTTGTTTAGCAACCTTAGGCTAAAAAACAATAAATAGCTTCCAAGTTCTTGGGGCTGGTTTGGGTAGCCCCTTTGAATCACAACTTCGCGCCTTTAGTATCATATCGATCTTTATCTCGTCTAGGCACTTTTCTAGGCTTTTTGTCGCTCGATCTCTTTGAGTGGGTTTTGTGCTTTTGGCTTCGATTCCTTTTGAGGCAAAAATCCTGCTATTTTGGACCTTTTGTGAGGTCTCTGGCAAGTATTACTTCTGTAGCCTTTGCACTTTATGTGGATCGACTTCATCATGTCGGGCCCTTCTAAGTTACTTTTGTAATCCTCCTTTTTGGACCTTGTTCAGGTCCCTTTCAGGGATTACGTTTGTAACTTTTATGTTTTAGGCCGACTTCGTCATGTCGGATTAAGTTATTTTATAATCCTCTTTCTTGGACTTTGTTCAAGTCTCTTTCAGGGATTATTTCTATAACTTTATGTTTTGGACCGACTTCGTCATGTCGGATCAAGATATCTTGTAATCCTCTTTCTTGGACCTTGTTCAGGTCTTCAGGGATTACTTCTATAACCTTATGTTTTGGACCGACTTCGTCATATTGGATCAAGTTATTTTGTAATCCTCTTTCTTGGACCTTGTTCAGGTCTCTTTCAGGGATTACTTCTATAACCTTATGTTTTGGACCGACTTCGTCATGTCGGAACAAGTTATCTTGTAATCCTCTTTCTTGGACCTTGTTCAGGTCTCTTTCAGGGATTACTTCTATAACTTTGTGTTTTGGACCGACTGCGTCATGTCGGGCCCTTCTAAGTTACTTTTGTAATCCTTTTTCTTGGACTTTGTTCATGTCTCTTTCAGGGATTACTTCTATAACTTTGTGTTTTGGGCCGACTTTCTCATGTCGGGCCCTTCTAAGTTAAAGTAATCCTCTTTTATAGGGTTGGCCAGACCTCTTTCCAGGGTTTACTTATAACTTGGTTTGACTTGGTCTGACTTCTTAACGTCTACCAGTCTTTTAAGTTATTATTTAGCAATCCATCAGGACCTCGTCAGGTCCTTTCTCCGGATCACTTTTGATAACTTCTTGCATTATTCTGTTTTCATCTTTGTCGATTTGTAGAAAGTGGATTAAATCCTCGTTTAGTCGACCTCTAGATGAATTTGGTTTTCATCTTTGTTGGTCTTTATCGTGATTGTGCAGTGAATTTGTTTTTCACGTTCTACCAATCTGTCGCTTTATAATCGGACGATGAATGTTTCAGATTAATGCGTCTTGAAAACTTTGTAGAATGTCTAATATATTTTATTTAAAAGAAAATGAGAATATGTACATATAGAGTTTTTATCCTCTGAATCTCAACTTGGTGCCTCATTAAAAAACCTTTTCAGGAAAAAAAGTGCATCCTACGATGAGATCTTTTACCTTCTCTAGCTATAGTACCTTCTTAGGTTGCAGGCGTGCCACGACCTAGGAAGTTCTTGACCGTCGAGTTCGGATAGTCTGTAGTAGCCCTTCCCAAGTACTTCTATGACTCGGTAGGGTCCTTTCTAGTTTGCTGCTAGCTTTCCTTCCCCGGGTCGAGTTGTTCCAATATCATTTCGGATTAGGATGAGATCGTTCTCAGCGAAACCTCTTGGCACTACCTTTTGATTATATCTGGAAGCCATTCAATGTTTTAGTGCTTCTTCCCTGCTCCGAGCTCTTTCTTGAATTTCAGGAAGTAGGTCGAGCTCTTCCTTTTGAAGTTGGGAATTGGCTTCTTCATTGTAGTGGACCACTCTAGGCGACCCTTCTTCGATCTCTACCGGGATCATTGCCTCCGTTCCGTATGCTAGTCGGAAGGGTGATTCCTTTGTGGGGGAATGTGGCGTTGTTCGATATGCCCATAGGACTTGTGGAAGTTCTTCGGCCCAAGCTCCCTTTGCCTCTTGTAATATCTGTTTTAGCCCGGCCAATATGACTTTGTAGCAGCTTCGGCTTGTCCATTGGGTTGGGGATGTTCGACGGAGGTGAACTGGTGCTTTATGTTCAAGTCGGCTACTAATTTTCTGAAGCTTGCATCTGTGAATTGGGTGCCATTGTCTGTGGTGATGGAGTATGGAACCCCGAACCTTGTGACAATGTTCCTATATAGGAATTTTCAACTTCTTTGAGCAGTGGCATTAGCTAGGAGTTCTGCCTCGATCCACTTTGTGAAATAGTCTACTCCTACTATGAGGAATTTAACTTGTCCCGATCCTTGGGGAAAGGGTCCGAGGAGGTCAAGTCCCCATTTCGCGAATGGCCAAGGTGAGGTTACGCTAATGAGCTCTTCTGGCAGGGCGACATGGAAGTTGGCATATTTTTGGCGTGGTGGGCATGTCTTTACAAATTCCGTAGCCTCCTTTTGCAGAGTTGGCCAATAAAATCCTGCCCGAAGTACTTTTTTGGTGAGTGCTTGTGCTCCGAGATGATTGCCACAGATGCCACTATGTATTTCTTCTAGAACTTCCTTTGTGTTGGAAGTTAGTACACATTTTAGCAATGGTATTGAAATTCCTCTTTTGTATAGAGTATTGTTTATGATAGTATAGTATTGTGCCTCCCGTTTTAACCTCTTCGCCTCCTTTTCATCTGTAGAGAGTGTTTTGTTTTGAGGTAGTTAATTATGGGAGTCATCCATCCTTGATCCTGACCTGTTATGGTTAGAACTTTTTCCTCTTCCGAGAATTACAGGTTTTGTAGCATTTCCTGGATGAGGCTTCTATTATTGCCCCCTAGTTTGGTGCTGGCTAGTTTTGAGAGTGCATCAGCTCGGGCATTTTGTTCGCGGGGTATGTGGCGGATCTCAGATTCCCCAAGTTGTCCGAGCTGTTCCCTGGTTTTATCCAAATACTTTTTCATGGTGGGATCTTTGGCTTGGTAGCTCCCTGTTATTTGTGAGGTGACTACTTGTGAGTCGCTAAAGATGATGAGTTTTTTAGCTCCCACCTCCTTAGCCAGCTTCAAACCAGCTAGTAGTGCTTCATATTCCGCCTGGTTGTTTAAGGCAGGGAACCCGAATTTGAGGGAAAGCACAATTTGGGTTCCTTGTTTGCTTTCAATTATCACACCTACGCCGGTTCTAGTCTTATTCGAGGAACCGTCCACGTAAATATTCCATTCTATGGGGGGTTTACGGGGTGTCTGTAAATTCTGCAATGAAGTCGGCTAAGTATTGTAATTTAATGGCTGTCCGAGCTTCGTATTGAAGGTCGAATTCGGACAGCTCGACTGCCCATTGTAGGATTCGGCCTGCTAGATCTGTTTTCTGCAATATCCCTTTTATGGGCTGGTTGGTCCGAACCTTAATGGTGTGAGTTTGGAAGTAGGGGCGGAGACGTCGAGATGTTGATATGAGCGCATAGGCGAATTTTTATATTTTTTGGTAGTTTAGCTCGGATCCCTGTAGTGCTTTGCTAATAAAGTATACAGGTTGTTGCCCTTTGTCGTCCTCTCAAACTAGTGCTGAGGCTACTGTCCGACTTCCTACCGCGAGGTATAATACGAGTGGTTCTCCTTCTCGTGGCCGAGATAGGATAGGTGGCCGTCCCAGAAATCTTTTAAAATCTTGGAAGGCTTGTTCACACTCCTTTGTCCATTCGAACTTCTTTCCTTTCCTTAGAGCAGCATAGAAGGGAAGAGATCTTATCGCTGACCCCGCTAGGAATCTGGATAAGGCTGCCAGTCTCCCATTGAGTTGTTGTACTTCTTTGACACAAGTTGGGCTCTTCATGTTGAGTATTGCCTGGCATTTATCCGGATTTGCCTCAATTCCTCTTTTTGTGAGCATAAAACCTAAGAACTTGCCTGCTTCTACTGCAAAGATGCATTTGGTAGGATTGAGTCGCATGCCATGCTTCCTTATAGTATCGAACACTTGGACCAGTTCAGACAATAATGTCTCTTCACTTTGTGTTTTTATTAACATGTCGTCCACGTAGACTTCCAGGACTTTTCCGATATGATCTGAAAAGACTTTATTCATTAGCCTTTGATAAGTAGCTCCCGCGTTCTTGAGACCAAAAGGCATCACAATGTAGCAGTAATTTGCTTTTGGTGTTAAAAATGAGGTTTTTTCTTGATCGGGTGGATACATGGGGATTTGATTGTATCCGGAATATGTATCCATAAACGAGAGGTATTTATATACGGAGGAGGTGTCTACCAGAGCGTCGATACTTGGGAGTGGATAAGGGTCTTTTGGGCAGGCTTTGTTGAGATCTGTATAGTCGGTGCACATTCGCCACTTCCCGTTTGATTTTTTCACCAAGATGACATTAGCTAACCATAGTGGGTACTTGACTTCTCTTATGAATCCTGCCTCCAGTAGAGCTTGTACCTGCTCTTCCACAGCTTGGGATCTTTTGGGTCCGAGCTTTCTACGCCTCTGTTGTACTGGCCGAGATCGAGGGTAGACTGCTAGCTTATGACACATTAACTCGGGATCTATGCCTGGCATGTCTGTAGCCTTCCATGCAAAGAGGTCAACGTTGTCTCGTAAGAACTGTACAAGTAATTCTTTTATTTCTCTGTTTAAAGTCGTACCAATATTGGTTGTTTTATCCGGAATGTCTCCGATCTGGACTTTCTCTATTTCACCTTCAGGTTGTGGACGGAGTTCTTCTCGCCTCTGCACTCCACCGAGTTCGATTGTGTGGAATTTCTCTCCTCTGCCTCCGAGGTTTAGACTTTCGTTATAACAGCGGCGTGCCATCTTCTGATCTGCTTTTATCGTAGCTATCCCTTCTGCAGTTGGGAATTTCATGCATAGATGTGGAGTTGAGACTATGGCGCCGAGTTGATTTAATGTTGTTCGACCTATTAGGGCGTTGTAGGCTGAACTCACGTCGACCACGATGTAGTCTATTTTGAGTGTTCTGGATTGGTTTCCTTTTCCGAAGGTTGTGTGTAGCGGGATGTATCCCAGTGGTTGCACTGGAGTGTCTCCCAATCCGAACAGGCTGTTTGGATATGCTTTGAGTTCTTTATCTTCCAGGCCGAGCTTGTCGAAGGCAGTTTTAAATAAGATATCGGCGGAGCTTCCTTGGTCTATCAGTGTGCGATGGAGATTCGCATTAGCCAGTATAATGGTGATGACCATGGGATCGTCGTGTCCCGAGATGATGCCGGATACGTCTTCTTTGGTAAACGTAATTGCGGGGATGCCGGGTGTTTCCTCCTTTCCTTTGACATGATATACTTCTTTGAGGTATCTTTTCCGAGATAATATGGAGATTTCTCCTCCTGCGAATCCTCCGTGTATCATATGGACATGTCTTTCTGGTGTTCGAGGTGATCGCTCGGTTCTTGCCACCTCCTCGTCTCTTCTCCTTTTTCTTTGCTCATCGTCTCGGCTGGCCAGAAACCGATCTAGTTTTCCTTCTCTCACTAATTTTTCTATGACATTTTTTAAGTCAAAGCATTCGTTGGTGGAGTGCCCACGGACTCGATGGTATTCACAATATTCATTCCGATTTCCTCCTCCTCTTTTTCCTTTGAGTGGTCGGGCTGGGGGTATTTTTCTGTGTGGCAGACTTCTTTGTAAACATCCACCAGGGACACCCTCAGAGGTGTGTAATTATGGTATTTTTTAATTTTTTCCCCTTGTCGATCTTCCTTCTTTTTGGACTCTCTGTCTTTGTCTTGGTAGGTGAATCTGGCTTTTGAGGTTTCTCCTAATCAAGAATTTTCTTCCATGTTGATGTATTTCTCTGCTCGTTCCTGTACTTCGTCTAGAGATGTGCGGTACTTCTTTGATATGGATTGGCTAAAAGGTCCTTCTCATAGGCCATTGATGAGGCCCATGATGGCGGCCTCTGTTGGTAAGCTTTGTATGTCTAGGCATATTTTGTTGAATCTTTCCATGTAGTTGTGAAGACTTTCCCGATCTCCTTGCTTGATTCCTAGTAGGCTGGGGGCGTACTTAGCCTTGTCTTTTTGGATGGAGAATCTGGCCAGGAACTTTTTGGCTAGGTCATCAAAGCTTGAGATGGACTTCGGAGGTATGTTGTTGAACCATCTGATTGCTGTCTTTGTGAGAGTTGTTGGAAAAGCTTTGCAACGAACTGCATCTGAGGCGTCGGTAAGGTACATTCTACTTCTGAAATTGCTGAGGTGATGGTTGGGATCCGTAGTGCCATCGTACAAGGTCATATCCGGAAGTTTGAAGTCCTTAGGAATTTTGGTCTTCATAATTTCCCTAGTGAATGGATTTTGATCTTTGCGTGAGTTGTCCTCAGGGGTGGTCCGAGTAGTTCTTGCTTTGAGATCGGCTTCGAGTTTTAGAAGTTTATCTTCTAATTCTCGACGTCGCCTTACCTCTCTTTGTAGATCCTTCCCGACTTCTCGTTGATGATGGGTTTCTTTTTCAAGTTGCTTTAATCGATCTTGAAGCGCTTCTATCACTCCCGCATTTGATGAATTTTTGTCCCCGTTGGATTCTGGAGCGTCTTTTGGCGTAGTGTCCACATTTTTGTGCAGTGTTCTCTCCTCCAGATCTGAATCGTGGTCGTTGTCATGATCATCCGCCATGGTGGTGGGATGACTTCCAGGTCGCCGGCAACGGCGCCAATGTTCCGAGGGTTACCTGAAACTGTAGGTCGATCTCGGACGAGATCTTCTGTACTGGTCGGAGATGATGTGTCCGGCTGGTGGGTGGCAGCTGGAGCTGTCGTGTCCGACTTGTGGGACTAGCTGCACTGCTGATCCTTTGTCACCGGAGGGTGGAGGGTACCTGCAAGAGACTCCGATGCTTAAGTTAGCATGGGTACTAAACAGGTTTTTTGTAGAATCAGAGTATGAGTTATACCTGGGTGCTCCAGTGTACTTATAATGGTTATAGAGTGACCTTTTTGGATAAGATAAGTTAGTTATCTTATCTTATCTTATCTTATCTTTGAGTTGAGGTCAGCTTATCTTTTAAGGGAACCGCCCTTATCTCTATAGGCTTGGACTGCCTTTGGATTTGGGTCGGGTTCCTCTATTTGGGCCCCTTACTGGGCTTTCCTGTCGATTCGACCGACCTCTTTAAGAAGAGGTCAGATAGCCTGACCTGAAGAGATCGGTCACTTTATTACTGAACATCCCGGATCGGATAGCTCGACCCAGGGTATGAACAATTTTCATATTCAATGATAAAGACTGTCTTATTTTGATCGGAGGGATGCATTTGGATCTGGTTATAACTAGAATATGCATCCATAAAGCTGAGTTTTT
This sequence comes from Arachis ipaensis, assembly GCF_000816755.2. Lineage (NCBI taxonomy): Eukaryota > Viridiplantae > Streptophyta > Magnoliopsida > Fabales > Fabaceae > Arachis > Arachis ipaensis. Next base: position 77,126,208 of record NC_029794.2, on the reverse strand, counting down.
CAAAACCAGATGCATTATCAACTAAGCAATCAATAGAAGGCAAATGGTAGGAATCTTTGGGGCATGCTTTGTTGAGATCGGTGAAATTAACACACATGCGCGATATTGTGAATCTGATTTCTCGGATGAAGCCCGCGTTGATGAGCTTCTTGGTTTCTTCCAGGGAGGCTTGTTTTCTGTCATGGTCGAGATTCCTCTTTTTTGGTGTTTCTGGTCGGACAGATAGGTCTAATGCCAACTTGTGCGATATGATGGATGGATCGATGCTTGGCATATCAGCTAGGGTCCAAGCGAACAGGTCGGCATTTTGCTATAAGAATGCTCGGAATGAGGATTTTTCTTCTGAGGATAATGTTGAACCGACGTATGTAAATTTGTTCGTGCTTTCTGTGAAATAGATTTTATGCAAGTCTTCTGTTGGGGTTGCCTTTCTAGTGTTCCCCCTCTGGGATCAAGGTCAGCCAGTATTTGTTGGTCGTTCATGTTGCCGATGTTGTGAACATTGGCTTTTGTGTTTCGGTTAGGTCTTTTGAGACTATTGTTGTAGCACTCCCTGGCTTCTTGGGCATCATTGTGAATGGTTGCAATTGTGTTATCCTGCAAAGGAAACTTAACACAAAGATGAATTGTAGATACTATAGCGCCGAACCTATTTAAAAAAGGTCAGCCAAGTATTAAATTGTAGGGACTGAAGCAATCAACAACTAAGTATTGAATGTCTGAAGTTTTTGACGAGGGAAACTCACCGAGTGTGGTTTGTAACCACACACAGCCCATAATCGGGACTCGCCCACCTGAGAAACCTGCCAGGTCTCCAGTAGAAGGTTGGAGGATGTTGCTGCTCAATTTCATCTTCTGGAATGTGGAGTAAAATAGGACATCGGCATTGCTCCCAGGGTCCAGCAACACCTTTTTTACTAGGAGATCTCCGAGTTACAGGGAGATTACGACCGGGTCATCGAGATTTGCTGTACTGTTGTTATGATCGGCTGTTTGGAATGTTATCTGCGGGGAGTGTGGTAGTGTCTGCTAGTGAATTTGATCAGCATTGATGGAAAGCATAGCTCGGTAAGATCTCTTTCTTGTCGAGATTTTGGCTCCTCCACCTGCAAAACCTCCAGAAATACAGTTAATTATACGTGTTGGTTGTTCACAATGGTTGTTGTTCGGTCAGTCTTTATCTTGGCCATGTTGTGTGGCCGAGCTTTGGTGTCTAGAGGGGGGTGCTCGCCGCTGTATGTGGCCGCCGATTTATTTGTCCAGGTGACCTTGCCGAGCTAGTCGCTCTAGTAGGTCTTTGGCGATAACACAGTCGTCGGTAGTGTGTCCGTACTTCTGGTGGAAAGAGCAGTATTTTGATCGGTCTGTGCCTTTTGAATCTGGGTAACTGCCGGCTTTTCTTAGTGGCTTGATTAATTTTGAATTCAAGATTTCCTTCATGATATCGTCGCGCTTAGTGTTGAATTGAGTGTAGGAATCAAATCGTGAAGTCGGTTTGAAGTTCTTCTTTTTGTCTCGAGTTCTGTCGTCGTCTCTATAATGAGGCTTTTCTATTTTCTGAGCTTGTTGGAGTTCCTCGATGTCGATCTGACCTTTTGCCTTATCGCGGAACTCGGCCATAGTCTTAGGTTTGGCTACAGCAATAGTTTCCTGGAATTTTCCTGGTCGCAATTCGCTTTTTATGGCGTGTAGTTCCACCTCGGGGTGGAGGTCAGGTATATTTATGGCTATCTTTGTGAAGCGCGTCATGTAGTCCTTGAGGCTTTCATGCTGGCCTTGCTTGATTGTGTTCAGGTAATCGGAGTCATGTAGGTAGATGGCCGATCCAGCAAAGTGCTCCTCAAAGGGCTTTGATATGTCTCGAAATCGAGAAATAGAACCCGCAGGTAAAGAACAAAACCAATCAAGTGCAGGACCGTCTAAGTAAGATGGAAAGCAACGACATAAAACTTTATCAGATGCACCGTTTACTACCATTATGGAGGTGAAATTCTTGATGTATTTCTTCGGATCACCTAACCCATCATAGGGAGTTAGGGTGGTCGGCAGAGTAAACCTCTGAGGTAGCACGAAGTTCATCACCTCGGCCGTGAATGGTCTAGGGGAGCTTTCCTGATCGTCATTCTCGTTGTCTTTCCAAGCTTCCTCATTATGCTCGGGTTGCTCCTCTTCTTGCCAAGCAGTGTCTGAGACGTGTGTTGGCCCTGACTGTTGCTCGGCTTCTTCTGTTTGTTCTTGCCGATCATTGTTATTTTTGATTCGGGTGGTATTCAAGTTGGCAATTTCTGTGCCATTCCTTGGTTCTCCTCGGTCATGCACTGGTTGGCTTGCTGTAACTCAGTCACCATCTGAAGGAATTCGGATCATGTGGCTGGAAGTTGTTCAGCCATGACTCAGGCGAGAACCTCGAGGCCGATGATATATGGAAGGGATTATATTCTTGGTCCCACAGTGGGCGCCAATTGTTCTTATATGGATACCTGGAGGGAGAGCTCGATCTCTGGGAATTGACACCGAATTGTTATCTTTGGTGCCGACCTTTGAGCTTTATGGTAATCCGAACTTTACTCCAAGAGGATGTCCAATCGCGTAGAGTTTTGAGTAAGAAATAGGGGGAGTGTACCTGCAAAGGCACTCCGAAGCTTAAGTCAGTATTGAGAATTTAATGTGTCCTTTTAGGATGGAAGATCATACCTTTTATGGGTGGAAATGTGCAAGTCGGTTATGCTTCTGCTTTATTGCCTGTATTAAAGAGCAATAACAGGGGTGAAATGTTAGGTTGGGCGTTTCACTTTTGGGAAGCAGTCCGTTAAGCTAAGTTGTAACGTAAGTTTCCGATTAATGGCGTTTGTTGCTGATTAATGACTGTAATGCCGAACTATAATGCCAGCTTTCTGAATAATAATGTGAATAATGCCAGGTTATGAATGACAATGCTGGGGGTCCAACTTTTTTCTTGTAATGGACTTGCCTACATATCCGATTCAACCTCGTGTCTATCTATATTCTAGTATTGGTTTTGTATTTTCAAATCTTGTAATGGTTGTTATCGGGGCTTCTTCGGTTTCTGGTTCGGGTGGGAAAATTATTGAGGCTATGACAGCCTCTGATCGGACTAGTCCCATTGAATCACATCCCAAGCCCATTATGATTATTGTAAGGGGGCGCCCAGCACCCATGAAATTTTAATAAGTGGGCGTCCAACGCCTATTATTTTTTTGGGAGAGAGAGGATGGTTAGCATTAAAACATTATGTAAACACTTGGTTTCAAGCGTTCAAGAAATCAACCATCAACAAAGCATCCAAAACACAATTAATTTGTAATTAAGTTATTAATCTTTACTTTTTCGTGTTAGCTCACAAAAACAATTTCTTCGTTATGATTTTTAACTCGCTTTTCTTCCTAATATTTGATAAAAATAACTTTTAAACATATAATTTATGATGACACGAGCCTTCATCATAAATTTAGGAAGAGATTCCTCATCTTAAAAAATTGGATAACACTACAAGAAACGTCGTTAAAATCGGCGGCCAAATCGACAGCTAGGCCGTCGATAATATTAAAAAACGATGACAAAATAGACGGCATAGGTAGTCGCTATTAACTTTGTCGATTTTGCAAAATTCTAAGAAAATCGACGGCTTGCTTAGCCGTCAATAATAATTTAATAAAATCAACATTTTTTCTGTCTGTAATATGGGTGTAAGAATTTTACATTATTACTAAAATCGACAACATTGCCGCCGATATTATTATATAAAATCAACGACTTTTGTGTCGATATTTTATTCAATAAAATCGACGTCTTTGGTATCGATATTTTATTCAATAAAATCGACGTCTTTGGTGTCGATATTTTATTCAATAAAATCAACAACACTTTTGTCTATAATATGCTTAATAAAATCGACAATATCGCCGTCGATATGTGGTTAAATAAAATCGACACAGTTTCCGTCGGTTTAATTATTTAGATTTGTCTATTTTAAATTTTAAAAGTGACAACTTTACCGTCGATTTTAATAGTTATATGTTTTAATATTTTTTTATTTGAAAAATAGTAAACAGTTAATACAAATAAACTTTTAAATATAAAAATAAAATTTATACAGAATATTAGATAACAAGACAAATAAACTTTTAAATATAAAAATAAAAATTTATACTAAATATTAGATAATGAGTTTACAAACTTATCAAAATAACAAATAATCCTCTAACATAAAGACTCAAGACAAGATAAATAACTAAACTTAGACTTATATTCGTTTAAATTGCAATCCACTAATAATACAAAATATTCAAAGTAAAGTAATTAAATAACGTACTCATACTCGTCTAAATAATCATCCGAGTCATCAAAATCGTCAGAATCATCCTCCCTTTGAGAACTCTGTGGTTATCCTAGTCGCTGCAGAATAGGTGGGAGTTTTCTTCCTAGGCTGGGGCTGGGGCTGGGACTGGGGTTGTGCTTTTCTGAGAGCTTGGAAAAGTAAAAGGAGGAGGTGTGGGAACACGTGATCCAGAACTACTAGAACTCATGGCTCTCACATACTCAGTCAAGCTGTTCAACTGATGACTAAACTGATCTATCTGGGAGTTACTAGTGTTGAGATCCTCATGCAAGGATTCAACAGTCTGTTGCCACTCTCTTTTCAGCGGTCTTCAAGCTCTCTACACTTAGCGGCATGTTGTTCAACTTTCCTATTGAGTATTGTGATTTGTTCTCTAAGATCTAAAACATTAGTGCTCGTGGTCGTGGTTGGCCCATCAACTCGAGGTCGCACCAAGGAAGAGTCCTTTACCTCAGCCATGCTATATACCCTACTTCTTCGTTTTTCAACCACTGTCTCAATCCATATGCTTTCCTCAGACACAGGCGGTGGATCAGTTACACCAGCCTCTATAGCAGCCTGCCGCTCTTGCTTAGCCTGAAACATACGCTCTTGAAATATATCCTACAATGAGAAAAAATTATTGATAAACTACTATAAGTATCAATAATGCATAACAATTAGATAACAAAATAGTTACAATGAATAAAAGGTAAGTTACCTTTGTCTTTCGGGAGTGTTCATCAACCCATTGAGTCATATCCTCTTTGTGAGTATGAGTGTGCTCAAAAAACTCATCCATACGTGATGGTCTTCCAAGCGAATAATTTTATATAATGTAACCAAATTATCAACAAATATGGGATGTATTGTACTAAGTAATTAATAATGTATATACTTAAAGCCATGTACTAAGCAATTTATCAGAACAGAGGCATAAGCTTTAAATTCATTATCTTGAAACAAAGAGAATAGACAAATACTTTAATTATTATGGTTTATCAAAATGAAAATGATGTCCATTATATATATAGAAAAACTTCTGAAAACCAAAAAATCGATGCAACTTCAGGAGATGTATGTAAGTTTTGATAACTAAAGGGAAGGGAAGAAAAAGGAGGATTGAAAATCTCTTCCTTCAAACCCTTCCATTCCATCCCTGATCCCTTCCCCTTATATATTCCAACTCAGAAGACACGCTCAACATGGTTAGAAGTTCCATAAGAAAATCTATGAAAATAGGATATCATGAAAAATCCCCTGCTTATCTGCTGTAACTGAGTTTGAACAAATGAAGAACAGGAACAAACACTAGGAGCTAACTGCAAAATCCCCCCCCCCTCTTTCTTCTCTAAAACCAAAAAAAGGGCTCAATATTTGATCTTTAGAAGCTCTCCAATGGCAGTATATTAAGAAACTAGTCAAAAAAAGCCACACATAGACAATCAAAACTTCACAAATATTGAAAATGCACATAAAAAGTTGGTTTAAAAATGGAATTTTAATATATAATTTGTTAGCTAAAATATTTACAGTATTGAGAAATTAGTGAAACCTTGTAATTAAAAATGGTACTTGCTGTTCTTTTATAATAAATTTTCTAGTTAGTTATTAAACAGTATCCGACAATGATAGATGATTGTTTCCATTAATCCCCAAGCATATGGAATAGATATGCATGTACTATGTAGATAAAAAGTAGTGTATAAACCAAAAATAATAAGAATTATAATGATATAATAATTACTCATGCTCAAATTATAAAAAAGACTAATATAATTACTTTAGATACAATAAGAGATCAGTGTGAAGAAGGATGTTAGGTACTAGAGATCAAGAAAAGAAATTGAGTTGTAATATGCAAAATGAAAGTAGAGGTGAATCTGCTATCAAAGAGAAAATCAGAATAACATTGATTATGAATTGAATTCTTAGTTACGAAAGAAAGAAAGAGTTCAGCTAATTATAGTAGTGACTAACTATACATAACTAACTTAATATAAAGTTGTTATCACTAACTAAAGGTAGATACAAACAAAATTGATGAATGGAGGGTTTTTGAATTTCGATTCTTAGTCTTATACTCAACAACCCCTTCAAATAAGGCTATGAATTTGATCTTGAATTTCTCAAAATTGGTAAGATAGGGGTCCAATAAGAAGATCTGATACATGGTCCATTGATGGAATGTGAACTATAATAAGTTGCTTCTTGCTTGTGATTGACTCATTTTCTTACTGATTATGGCAAAATACATGGTCCATTTTTAACGCAATAGAAGGGGAAAATAGTATCCCTGATAATGGCTATATACTCTGATAATAGTTGGCTTAAAAAAATAGTTTGTATTAACTGTAATTGTAATTGTAAAACTATAATTGTAATTGTAATTATGTATCATACATCTCATGCTTAGCTTATTTAAACCAAGCAATAAATAAGGCATATTTCATCAATCATGATGATGTCTTCGTCAGCAGCAGCTCCTTCCAATTACCGAAAACCTAATTCAATTCCAGCAGTAGTGAAAAGAAAGCGAAGTCAACCAAGAAGAACAAGCAAGAAATTAAAGAATACCTAGCTCGAAATCTGTTATTATATATGTGAATTGATGAATTGAAGCATGCAGATCTAGAGGCAGAAGTAATAGCTTTATCGCCAAAGTCGTTGATGGCGAAGAACCGTTTCGTGTCCGAGATATGCAAGAAAGGAGGGACCAGAACCTACAGTTGCACCGGTGAGGGCACAACCTGCCGTGGAAGCTTCGTCAAAGGGAGAAGTAGGTGGTGGTGGCTGGCACGGGTTGAACGAGGGAGGTGGACTGGTGCACGAATTGTGAATCACACTTTTCACAACTCGTACCACTAACCAGCAAGTGCACTGGGTCGTCCAAGTAATACCTTACGTGAGTAAGGGTCGATCCCACGGAGATTGTTAGTTTGAAGCAAGCTATGGTTATCTTACAACTCTTAGTCAGGATATTAATTAGTGGTTATCAATTGACTTGCAAATGAACAAGAGAGCATGAAGTAAAGGTTACTTGTTATGCAGTAATGGAGAATATGTTGGGTTTTGGAGATGCTTTGTCTTCTGAATTTCAGCTTTTCTCTTGTATTCTTCTTTCCTCATGCATGCAAAAGTGCAAAGTTCCTTCCATGGCAAGCTGTGTGTTGGTGGATCACCGTTGTCAATGGCTACCATCTGTCCTCTCAGTGAAAAGAGTCCACGTGCGCTGTTACTACACGACTAATCATCTGTCGGTTCCCACTCATGCTGGAATAGGATCCATTGATCCTTTTGCGTCTGTCACTACGCCCAACACTCGTGAGTTTGAAGCTCGTCACAGCCATCCAGTCCCAGAATCCTACTCGGAATACCACAGACAAGGTTTAGACTTTCCGGATTCTCATGAATGCTGCCATCAATCTAGCCTATACCACAAAGATTCTGATTAAGGAATCTAAGAGATACTCATTCAATCTTATGTAGAACGGAGGTGGTTGTCAGACACACGGTCATGAATTGAGGAAGGTGATGAGTGTCACGGATCATCACCTTCTCTATAATTAAGCGTGAATGAATATCTTAGATAGGAACACGCATATTTGAATGGAAAACAGAAATAGTTGCATCAATTCATCGGAATATAGTAGAGCTCCTTACCCCCAACAATGGAGTTTAGAGACTCATGCCGTCAGAGATTACAAAGTTCAGATCTAAAATGTCATGAGATACAAAATAGATCTCTAAAAGTTGTTTAAATACTAAACCAGTAACCTAGGTTTATAGAAAATGAGTAAACTATGATAGATAGTGCAGAAATCCACTTCTGGGGCCCACTTGGTGTGTGCAGGGGCTGAGACTTAAGCTTCTCACGTGCCTAGGCTATTTTGGGCATTCAACTCCAGGTTGTAACCTGTTTCTGGCATTGAACTCCAACTTGTAACCTGTTTCTGGCGCTGGACACTAGACTGCAACATGGAACTGGCGTTGAACGCCAATTTACGTCATCTATCCTTGAGCAAAGTATGGACTATTATATATTTCTGGAAAACCTTGGATGTCTACTTTCCAACGCAATTGGAAGCTTGCCAATTATACTTCTGTAGCTCCAGAAAATCCATTCCGAGTGCAGAGAGGTCAGAATCCAACAGCATCAGCAGTCTTTTTTCAGCCCGAATCAGATTTTTGCTCAGCTCCCTCAATTTCAGCCAGAAAATACCTGAAATTATAGAAAAACACACAAACTCATAGTAAAGTCCAAAGATATGAATTTTTTCTAGAAACTAATGAAAATATACTAAAAACTTAACTAAAACATCCTAAAAACTACATGAAATTAACCCCAAAAAGCGTATAAAATATCCGCTCATCACAACACCAAACTTAAACTGTTGCTGGTCCCCAAGAAACTAGACAAATAAAATAGAATACAGATAAGTCACGAAGCAATAATATCTCAGAGTTCTTGAGTGAAGCTCAGATTCTAATTAGATGAGCGGGACTAGTAGCTTTTTGCTTCCGAACAGTTTTGGCATCTCACTTTATCCATTGAAGCTCAGAATGATTAGCATCTATAGGAACTTAGAATTTAGATAATGTTGTTAATTCTCCTAGTTCAGTATGTTGATTCTTGAACACAGCTACTTTATGAGTCTTGGCCTTGGCCCTAAGCACTTTGTTTTCCAGTATTACCACCGGATACATAAATGCCACAGACACATAATTGGGTGAACCTTTTCAGATTGTGACTCAGCTTTGCTAAAGTCCCCAATTAGAGGTGTCCAGAGTTCTTAAGCACACTCTTCTTTTTGCTTTGGACCTCGACTTTAACCGCTCAGTCTCAAGTTTTCACTTGACACCTTCACGCCACAAGCACATGGTTAGGGACAGCTTGATTTAGCCGCTTAGACCAGGATTTGATTCGCTTAGGTCCTCCTTTCCACTGATGCTCAAAGCCTTGGATCCTTTTTATTACCCTTGCCTTTTGGTTTTAAGGGCTATTGGCTTTTTCTACTTGCTCTTTTTTTTTTTGCAAGCTTTGTGTTCACTGCTTTTTCTTGCTTCAAGAATCATTTTTATGATTTTTCAGATTATCAATAACATATCTCATGTTCATCATTCTTTCAAGAGCCAACATATTTAACATTCAAGAACATCAAATTCCAAAGACATATGCTCTGTTCAGGCATTCATTCAGAAGGCAGAAAGCATTGCCACCACATGTAAACAATTAGAATTTGTTTTATTAAAGACTCGAAAAATATTACCTCCTTATTCTAAAGAAAATCTTCTATTTTATTCATGTTTAATGATGATGAGAAAAATAAATTATAGCTTAATTGGAGATAAAATCACTACTAATTACTACTATAATTTCTAAGGTAAAACTCAAATAAGAACAATTATCATAGAGTTAAGGCTAAGATTAGAACTCAACAACCTTGAGTTTGGGATGTGGATGTTCCTCTAGTCTGTGGGGTGCTTGGTCCTTCAAGAGATAACTTCTGATGCTTCAGTTCCTTTAAGTCACGCCCTTGCTCTTCTTGTTCCCTGAGCAGTTTGCAGAGCATACTGTTTTGATTTTGCTGTTCTTCCTTTATTTGGTCCATAGATTCTTGCAACTTGGTAACAGATGCTTCAAGCTGTTCCCAATATTCAAATTGAGGGACTTCCGGGAGAAATTCTTGCGCCCTCCTCTTGATGGGGTCATCCTGCATTTGTTGTTTTTCCATTATGGTTTTAGTGATTGGTTGCTCCACTGAGATGTACTCCGTTATTCCCATCCTTACTCCAGCATCCTTGCAGAGCATAGAGATTAGGCTTGGATAAGCTAACCTGGCATCCTTGGAGTTCTTGTTTGCAAGTATGTAAAATTCAGATGGAATCAATTGATGAACTTCCACTTCTTTTCCCAACATAATGCAATGGATCATCACTGCTCTTTTAACGGTGACTTCAGAACGGTTGCTAGTGGGCAATATAGAACGCCCAATGAAATCCAGCCATCCTCTGGCGACTGGTTTGAGATCTTCTCTCTTGAGTTGATTTGGGACACCCTTGCTGCTGGTGGTCCACCTGGCTCCAGGGATGCATATATCCTCTAGAATCTTATCCAGGCCCTTGTTTGTTCTCATCATTCTCCTATTGAAGGAGTCTAGGTCATCTTTCAGTTGAGGTAGCTTAAAGATCTCCCTGATTTTGTCAGGGTGGATGTGAACAATCTTTCCTCTGACCATAGTCCGATAGTCATAGAGGGCAGTTCCAGATATTCTCTACCTGTCTGTTTGCCACAGATTAGCGTAGAATTCCTGAACCATATTCCTTCCCACTTTTGTTTCAGGATTAGCTAGGACTTCCTAGTTCCTGTTTCGAATCTGCTCTTGGATCTCTGGATATTCATCTTCCTTCAGATCGAACTTGACTTCTGGGATCACTGATCTTAGACCCATTATTTTGTAGTAATGGTCTGAATGTTCTTTGGTTAAGAACTTCCCTTGATTCCAAAGTAGTTTTGGAATACTCTCTTTCTTGCCTCTTAGAGTGGTTTCTTTTCCTTTAGGAGCCATGATCTTAGTGGGTATAGTTTAATGATCACGGATAAACACACCAAACTTAGAGGTTTTCTTGTCCACAAGCAAAAGAAAAGAAAGGAGAGGGATAGAAGGAGAGCTAGTGTCGAATGGTAGATGAGAGGAGGGAGGCCGAATGTGGATTTAAAAGGGAAGGGGTGGGTTTTCGAAAATTTTAAAAAAGATAAGATAGAAGATATGATTTATAAAAAAAATTAAGTATGATATGAAAAGATGTGATTTAAAATTGAAAAGATATGAAAGATATTTGAAAAAGATAAATTTGGATTTTGAAAAAAGTAATGTGGAGATTTGAAAAAGATATTGATGAGTTGAAAGGATTTTAGAAGGAAAAGAGATAGATTTGTTTTGGAAATTTTGAAAAAGAGTTGGATTGGATTGAAAAAGAATTTGTGTTTATGGATTAAGATACATTTGATATTTTTAAAGTAGGGTTTTTAGAAATCAGGGTTTGTAACATGTTTATGCAAGAAATCATGAATTGAAACATGAAAATTAAAATTAAAATGAAAAATATGAAGTAAAAACGAATTTACCTCCTGCCCACCATCCTGGCGTTAAACGCCCAAACGCTGCATGTTTTGGGTGTTTAACGCCCAATTGCTGCTTCTCCTGGGCGTTCAACGCCCAGTTGTTACTTCTTTCTAGCGTTGAACGCCAGGAACTCCTTTGTCACTGGGCGTTTTTCTAAACGCCCAGGACGCTGTAAATCTAGCGTTAAACGCCCAGAAGGAGCTTCTTTCTAACGTTCAACGCCCAGAAGATGCTTCTTTCTGGCGTTTAACGCCCAGATAGCTATCCTTACTGGCGTTCAACGCCCAGTGGATGCTTCTTTTGGGCGTTAAACGCCCAAAACAGACTTTTACTGGCATTTTCTTGCCAGTAAGCTCTCTTTATCTGTTTTATGTGCTGAATCCTTCTGTAACCCTGTGAACTTATACAATTGATTCTTTACCTTAGTAGCAATGAACTTTATATAAATAAATAAAATTAAGAATAGGGAAAAATAACAGAAAAAGTCTTCCCAATGGCTGGGTTGCCTCCCAGCAAGCGCTTCTTTATTGTCTTTAGCTGGACCTTGCTGAGCTTTTAATCTAGCTTCAGCCTTGAGCACTCTTGCTCAACATTGCCTTCAAGATAGTGCTTGATTCTCTGTCCATTAACAATGAACTTCTTATCAGAATCAATGTCTTGAAGCTCCACATAACCATATGGTCATACACTTGTAATCATATATGGTCCCCTCCACCGGGATTTCAGTTTCCCTGGGAATAGCCTGAGCCTAGAGTTAAACAACAGAACCTTTTGTCCTGGTTCAAAGATTCTAGATGACAGCTTTCTGTCATGCCACCTTTTAGATTTCTCTTTATAAAGCTTGGTATTTTCGAAAGCAGTGAATCTGAATTCCTCTAGATCATTCAGCTGGAGCAATCTTTTTTCTCCAGCTAATTTGGCATCAAAGTTTAGGAATCTGGTTGCCCAGTAGGCCTTATGTTCCAGTTCCACGGGCAGATGACAGGCCTTACCATACACAAGCTGGTATGGAGAGGTTCCTATAGGAGTCTTGAATGCTGTTCTGTAATCCCACAGAGCATCATCCAGCCCTCTTGCCCAATCCTTTCTACGGGTACTGACAGTCCATTCCAGGATTCTTTTTAGTTCTCTATTAGAGACTCTAGCTTGCCCATTTGTCTGTGGATGATATGGAGTGGCCACCTTGTGGCTAATCCCATACCGGACCATGGCAGAGTAAAGCTGTTTGTTGCAGAAGTGAGTGCCCCCATCACTGATTAGTACTCTAGGGACACTAAACCTGCTGAAGATATGTTTCTGGAGAAATTTCAGCACTGCTTTAGTATCATTAGTGGGTGTGGCAATGGCCTCTACCCATTTTGATACATAATCGACTGCCACCAGAATATAAGTGTTTGAGTATGATGGTGGGAAAGGCCCCATGAAGTCAATTCCTCATAAATCAAACAACTCAATCTCCAAGATCCCTTGTTGAGGCATGGCGTAACCATGAGGCAGATTACCAGCTCTCTGGCAACTGTCACAGTTATGTACAAACTCTTGGGAATCTCTATAGAGGGTAGGCCAGTAGAAGCCACATTGGAGGACCTTGGTGGCTGTTCGCTCACCTCCGAAATGGCCTCCATATTGTGATCCATGGCAATGCCATAAGATTTTCTGTGCTTCTTCTCTAGGCACACACCTACGGATTATTCCGTCTGCACATCTCTTAAAGAGATAGGGTTCATCCCACAAGTAGTACTTTGCATCAGTAATTAATTTTTTCTTTTGTTGCCTGCTGTACTCCTTGGGTATGAACCTTGCAGCTTTATAGTTTGCTATGTCTGCAAACCATGGTGTTTTCTGAATGGCAAATAAATGCTCATCCGGAAAGGTTTCAGAGATCTTAAAAGAGGGGGGAGACGCCCCTTTTATTGGCTCTATCCGGGACAGATGATTAGCCACTTGGTTCTCTGTCCCTTTTCTGTCTCTTATTTCTATATCAAACTCTTGTAGCAGCAACACCCATCTTATAAGTCTGGGTTTTGAATCCTACTTTATGAGTAGAAATTTTTCCACCATATCAGAGAAAATAGAGAGCATGCATCTCTGAAAGGTTGCAGGTGCATTACACAGCCCAAATGGCATCATTCTGTAAGCAAACACTCCAGATGGACATGTGAATGCTGTTTTCTCTTGATCTTGGGGGTCTACTACAATTTGGTTGTAGCTTGAATAGCCATCCAAAAAACAGTAATAATCATGACCTGCTAGTCTTTCTAGCACCTGGTCTATGAATGGTAAAGGAAAATGATCCTTTCTGGTGGCTGTATTGAGCCTTCTGTAGTCAATACACATGCGCCACCCTGTAACTGTTCTTGTAGGAACCAGTTCATTTTTTTCATTATGAACCACTGTCATGCCTCCCTTTTTGGGGACAACTTGGACAGGGCTCACCCAGGGGCTATCAGAAATAGGATAAATAATCCCAGCCTCCAGTAATTTGGTGACCTCTTTCTGCACCACTTCCTTCATGGCTGGATTTAGCCGCCTCTGTGGTTGAACCACTGGCTTAGCATTGTCCTTCAATAAGATCTTGTGCATGCATCTAGCTGGGCTTATGCCCTTAAGGTCACCTATGGACCACCCAAGAGCTGTCTTGTGTGTCCTTAGCACTTGAATTAGTGCTTCCTCTTCCTGTGGATTTAAAACAGAGCTTATGATCACTGGAAAAGTGTCACCTTCTCCCAGAAATGCATATTTCAGGGATGGTGGTAATGGTTTGAGCTCGGGTTTAGGAGGTTTTTCCTCTTCCTGAGGAAATTTCAGAGGCTCTTTCAATTCCTCTGAATCCTCAAAATCAGGCTGAACATCTTTAAAGATATCTTCCAACTCTGATTCGAGACTCTCAGCCATGTTGATCTCCTCTACCAAAGAGTCAATAAGATCAACTTTCATGCAGTCTTTTAGTGTGTCTGGATGCTGCATGGCATTGACAGCATTCAACTTAAACTCATCCTCATTGACTCTCAAGGTGACTTCCCCCTTTTGGACATCAATGAGAGTTCGTTCAGTTGCTAGGAAAGGTCTTCCTAGGATGAGAGTAGCACTCTTGTGCTCCTCCATTTCTAGCACTACAAAGTCAGTGGGAAAGGCGAATGGCCCAACCCTGACAATCATGTCCTCAATCACACCTGATGGATATTTAATGGAGCCATCAGCAAGTTGGAGACATATCCAGGTTGGTTTGACTTCTTCAATTAAACCAAGCTTTCTGATAGTGGATGCAGGTATTAGTTTGATGCTTGCTCCAAGATCACATAAAGCTGCTTGGTGCAATTACCCTCTAGTGTGCATGGTATCAGAAAGCTCCCGGGATCCTTAAGCTTTTCTGGAAAGCTTTTCAGAATGACTGCACTACATTCTTCAGTGAGGAGAACTCTTTCAGTTTCTCTCCAATCCTTCTTATGACTCAAGATTTCTTTCATGAACTTGGCATAAGAAGGTATTTGCTCAAGTGCCTCTGCATACGGAATTTTTATTTCAAGAGTCCAAAGATAGTCTGCAAAGCGAGCAAATTGCTTATCCTGCTCCTCTTTGTGGAGTTTTTAAGGATAAGGCATCTTGGCTTTGTATTCCTCAACCTTAGTTCCTGCAGGTTTACTTCCTACAGAGGTGGTTGGAGAAGCCTTTTTAGAGGGGTTGTTATTAGCACTGGTGTGTGTCTGATCCCTCACTGACATTTGATTGCCAGAGTCAGAAGCTGGAGTGGCGTTGGACGCCAACTCCTTACTTGTTCCTGGCGTTTGAACGTCAGAACTGTGCTTCTTTTGGGTGTTCAACGCCAATTCCTTGCTTGTTTTTGGCGTTGAACGCCAGGACTGAGCATGGTTTGGGCGTTTAACGCCAGCTTTCCACCCAATTTCTGGCGTTTGATTGCCAGAATTATTCCTCTCTGGGCTCTTACTGTCCTCAGATGGATTTTGGGTAGTTTGCTCATTTCTTGGCTTCCTGCTACCTTGAGGTGGGGCATCTAATGTTTTCCCACTTCTCAATTGAACTGCTTGGCACTCTTCTGTTATTTATTTTGACAGCTGCTGCTTTATTTGCTTTAATTGTACTTCCATATTTATATTAGCCATTCTTGTCTCTTGTAGTCTCTCCTTGAATTCGGCTAACTGTTTTGTTAGAAAATCCAATTGCTGATTGAATTCAGTAGCTTGTTCTGCAGGACTCAGTTCAGCAATCACTATTCTAGCCTCTTCTTTCATAGAAGGTTCACTGCTTAGGTACAGATGCTGATTTCTGACAACTGTATCAATGAGCTCTTGAGCTTCTTCAATTGTCTTTCTCATATGTATAGACCCACCGGCTGAGTGGTCTAGAGAAGTCTGAGCTCTCTCTGTAAGCCCATAATAGAAGATGTCTAACTGCACCCATTCTGAAAATATTTTAGAGGGTCATTTTCTTAGCATCTCTCTGTATCTCTGCCAAGCATCATAAAGAAATTCATTATCTCCTTGTTTAAAGCCTTGGATGTCCAGCCTTAGCTGTGTCATCCATTTGGGAGGGAAGTATTGATTCAGGAATTTTTCTGACAGCTGCTTCCATGTCTTTATGCTAGCTTTAGGTTCGTTATTTAACCACCTCTTAGCTTGATCTTTTACAGCAAATGGAAACAATAATAGTCTGTAGACATCCTGATCTACTTCCTTGTCATGTACTGTGTCAGCAATCTATAAAAACTATACCAGAAACTCTGTAGGTTCTTCCTGTGGAAGATCGGAATACTGGCAACTTTGCTGTACCATGATAATGAGCTGAGGATTCAACTCAAAGCTACTGACTCCAATGGAGGGTATACTAATACTACTCCCATATGAAGCAGTAGTGGGGTTAGCATATGACCCTAGAGTCCTTCTGGACGACAAACTCATAGTAAAGTCCAGAAATGTGAATTTAACATAAAAACTAATGAAAACATCCCTAAAAGTAACTAGATTCTGCTAAAAACATACTAAAAACAATGCCAAAAAGAGTATAAATTATCCGCTCATCACTGATTGAATTCAGTAGCTTGTTCTGCAGGACTCAGTTCAGCAGTCACTATTCTAGCCTCTTCTTTCATAGAAGGTTCACTGCTTAGGTACAGATGCTTAGGTTCACTTAGACCCACCGGCTGAGTGGTCTAGAGAAGTCTGAGCACTCTCTGTAAGCCCATAATAGAAGATGTCTAACTGCACCCATTCTGAAAATATTTCAGAGGGGCATTTTCTTAGCATCTCTCTGTATCTCTCCCAAGCATCATAAAGAGATTCATTATCTCCTTGTTTAAAGCCTTGGATGTCCAGCCTTAGTTGTGTCATCCGTTTGGGAGGGAAGTATTGATTCAGGAATTTTTCTGACAGCTGCTTCCATGTCTTTATGCTAGCTTTAGGTTGGTTATTTAACCACCTCTTAGCTTGATCTTTTACAGCAAATGGAAATAGTAATAGTCTGTAGACATCCTGATCTATTTCCTTGTCATGTACTGTGTCAGCAATCTGTAAAAACTGTGCCAGAAACTGGGTAGGTTCTTCCTGTGGAAGACCGGAATACTGGTAACTTTGCTGCACCATGATAATGAGCTGAGGATTCAACTCAAAGCTACTGACTCCAATGGAGGGTATACTGATACTACTCCCATATGAAGCAGTAGTGGGGTTAGCATATGACCCCAGAGTCCTTCTGGACTGTTCATTTCCACTTAGATTCATGATGGAGAAAGGGAGATGATGTAAAATAAAAAAAATATTTTTATTTATTTATTTATTTATTTATTTTGAAAATAAAATAAATTAAAATAAAATAAATAAAAAATGGGTGAGGATTTTCAAAAAGTGAAGAGAGAGAAAGAAAAAAATTATGGTTGGGAAGTTTTGAAAAAGATATGATTGAAAGGATTTGATTGGAAAAGATATGATTTGAAAAAGATATGAATTTTAAATTTGATGACTAATTTAATGCTAATTTTTTTGAAATTTATGAGTGGAATGAAGAAAAGATATTTTTTTATTTTTAAATTTTATGATGAAAGAGAAAAACACACAAAAGACACACAACTTAAAATTTTTAAATCTAAAGCTCCTTGTTTTCGAAAATTTTTGGAGAGAAAACACCAAGGAACACCAAACTTAAAAATTTTAAGATCAAAACACAAGAAATACTCAAGAACACCTTGAAGAATCACAAGAACAACAAGAACATGAAGGTAGAACACCAAACTTAAAATTTTTAGAAACCCAAAATAAAATTTTCGAAAATCAAAGAGAAATCAACAAGAAAACACCAAACTTAGAGTTTGGCACAAGATTTAATAGAAAAATTATTTTTGAAAAAAGAATTTAAAAAGAAGATTCCCAATTACCAAGAACATAGACCAACGCTCTAGCCAATTGGGCAGTAAATGTAACACTTGTTTTGAAGAAGTATTTTTAATAACTAAGAATAAAATTTTTTTGAAAACTAATATTTTGAAAAGGCACACGAAAAACAAGAAAAGAAACAGAACAGGAAAACTAAAGATCAAACAAGAAAAATAAACAAAAACAACTTGAAGATGAAGGAAGAACAAAGAACAAAAAATTCGAAAATTTTAAAAGAAAATTTTTTTCCTAATCTAAGCAACAAAATAAACCGTCAGTTATCCAAACTCGAACAATCCCCAGCAACGGCGCCAAAAACTTGGTGCACGAATTGTGAATCACACTTTTCACAACTCGTACCACTAACCAGCAAGTGCACTGGGTCGTCCAAGTAATACCTTACGTGAGTAAGGGTCGATCCCACGGAGATTGTTGGTTTGAAGCAAGCTATGGTTATCTTACAACTCTTAGTCAAGATATTAATTAGTGGTTATCAATTGACTTGCAAATGAACAAGAGAGCATGAAGTAAAGGTTACTTGTTATGCAGTAATGGAGAATATGTTGGGGTTTTGGAGATGCTTTGTCTTCTGAATTTCAGCTTTTCTCTTGTATTCCTCTTCCCTCATGCATGCAAAAGTGCAAAGTTCCTTCCATGGCAAGCTGTGTGTTGGTGGATCACCGTTGTCAATGGCTACCATCTGTCCTCTCAGTGAAAAGGGTCCATGTGCGCTGTCACTACACGGCTAATCATCTATCGGTTCCCACTCATGCTGGAATAGGATCCATTGATCCTTTTGCGTCTGTCACTACGCCCAACACTCACGAGTTTGAAGCTCGTCACAGCCATCCAGTCCTAGAATCCTACTCGGAATACCACAGACAAGGTTTAGACTTTCCGGATTCTCATGAATGCTGCCATCAATCTAGCTTATACTACAAAGATTCTGATTAAGGAATCTAAGAGATACTCATTCAATCTGATGTAGAACAGAGATGGTTGTCAGACACACGTTCATGAATTGAGGAAGGTGATGAGTGTCACGGATCATCACCTTCTCTATAATTAAGCGCGTATGAATATCTTAGATAGGAACACGCATGTTTGAATGGAAAACAGAAATAGTTGCATTAATTCATCGGAACACAGCAGAGCTCCTCACCCCCAACAATGGAGTTTAGAGACTAATGCCATCAGAGATTACAAAGTTCAGATCTAAAATGTCATGAGATACAAAATAGATCTCTAAAAGTTGTTTAAATACTAAACCAGTAACCTAGGTTTATAGAAAATGAGTAAACTATGATAGATAGTGCAGAAATCCACTTCTGGGGCCCACTTGGTGTGTGCTGGGGCTGAGACTTAAGCTTCTCACGTGCCTAGACTATTTTGGGCGTTCAACTCCAGGTTGTAACCTGTTTCTGGCATTGAACTCCAACTTGTAACCTGTTTCTGGCGCTGGACAATAGACTGCAACATGGAACTGGCGTTGAACGCCAATTTACGTCATCTATCCTTGAGCAAAGTATGGACTATTATATATTTCTGGAAAGCCTTGGATGTCTACTTTCCAACGCAATTGAAAGCGTGCCAATTGGACTCTTGTAGCTCCAGAAAATCCATTCCGAGTGCAGAGAGGTCAGAATCCAACAGCATCAGCAGTCCTTTTTCAGCCCGAATCAGATTTTTGCTCAGCTCCCTCAATTTCAGCCAAAAAATACCTGAAATTATAGAAAAACACACAAACTCATAGTAAAGTCCAGAGATATGAATTTTTCCTAGAAACTAATGAAAATATACTAAAAACTTAACTAAAATATCCTAAAAACTACATGAAATTAACCCCAAAAAGCATATAAAATATCCGCTCATCATGGACGCCGGAGGTGGACGCGGAAACATGTGTTTTTAGTGATAAAAATCGACGGCAGATTTGTCCATTTTAATTTAAAAAAAACACATATAGCGTCTATTTTATAGATTAAATTTACACCGTTTACTCTAATTTAGAAAGTGATCTAGACCGTTCAAATTTATCGATGGAAACGTTGTCGATATTTTAAATAATAAAATAGACGCCGTATTCGTCGATTTTAGTTTCGACTTCTGTTGCGTCAATAATATGACGATAATAGGAAAAAAAATTAATGCATCATAAAAATATCGACGACCAAATTGTCGATTTTAATATTTTATTTTTAATTATTTTTTTAGTAATATCGACATCAAGCCGTCGAAAATTATCGACGTCAGAAACAACCGTAAATTTTTGGCCTCGAAAAAAATGCTTTTTCTTGTAGTACAAATTGAATATAGTTGTGAAGAGAAAAAAGGGACAAACACTTTAATCAGTTTAGAATCTTCGTTAGAGTTTTAGAATAAAAAAGATCGAACCTCAGAAACTTGCCAACTATAGAGTCTCAATTTTTCTCTCTCGTTCTCTTTCTCAACATCAAATATGAAGAAAAAGAATGGATGTAGGAGGTGGTTCTTGAGATTATATACAAAGAAAAGAAACAAGCAGGAGGTGGCGGGAGCTTGGGGTGCTGTGGGTTTCAAGGAGCGATTCATTAAAATTAATAATATTAAAATATTATTTTATTTTCTGCATATGTGAAATCGGTTCGTTAAATGAAATCTAATCTTGTCATTCGGAATTTGCGAATTTTTAACGTATGAAACTCGAGAAATCCATTGCTAAAAATCTAAGTTGTTAGATCCCACGGGTAGTCGGAGTAGAGGGTGATGACCAAGAAGTCCCAAGGGTACCAGTAGACACCTTCCTCTACCACGACCACAAGACCGATTCATGACACCTCTTCTTGTCGACATGTCTGCAAATAGCATACTAATTAAATTCAAATTTTCATCCATTAAAATTCACTAAAGCAACAACAATTATCATCATTTTTACAAATTAAACTCCAAGACAAAGTTTCTAGTCTTTACAAAAGCAACAACAATTATCATCATTTTTATTTTCTAATTTTATTCAAAATCTTATAAAAATTTTGACAGTGACTTTGACTGTTGCTTTTATCATTTCAATGATATCATCAATCTTTCTACATATTTCTGAGATAGGGATTAGGTCCAAAAGAAGATATCCTAACTATAATGGAGGAAGGAATTATGAAATGACATACCTTACAAGATGTTGATGCAGTTGCAGCACCTGGGAGGGGGTTCGCTGAGCAAGATCCTTCTTTTGCTTTGAATTGATGGATGAGCCAGTTGGTACCTATGAACAACTCGTGGCGGTCTTAAATCCTGCAGCGATTCATGAAGAGGAGAGATGCTACCAATTTCTGCAAGGGTCTGGGGAACCTCCATTCATGGGTTCCATCCAAACCAAATATACCTAAACCCTTCGCAACTTTTCAAATATCAAACAATTTACTCAAAATAAATTTACTTGGTTTGTTATCTTTAATTGTCTTTAAGTTGTTAATTTTTTTAATTATTAAGACAATATACAACGGTTCAAATCCTATTTCTCCCACCAAGGGGCTTCAAGTATTGTTACCAATAAATTTTATTATTAAAGCTATTAATTCCTTTTTATTCTTTAATCAACTTCGACTCAATCATTTAAACAAACTTCAATATTCAAAAATAGATTAATGAAATCTTTAATAAAGATAATCAAGCCATAAAACATTAATCAACTTAAATGCAAAGCATTTCAAATTTGTAAAACAAACATCCCCTAAATCTTAATACTAATTAACAACTAAAACCTAAATTTATCATAAATTTAACTAAAACAAAAATGAAATTTAATCAGAAAATGATGTTACCAGATAAGGAAGACAGGTGGTTATAGGTGGTTACTGGAATGTCAAAAATTATTGCTAGACGCAGAGGGAGCAACGACAGTAGCAGCAATGGCGGTGAAGGCAGAATGCTAGTGTTGGCCGGTGCTACAGGAGCGGCTGCCAAAGGTGGTTAGCGACAACAAGGGAGGGAGAGAGAGAGAGAGAGAGAGAGAGAGAGGGAGAGGGAGAGAGAGAGAGAGAGAAAGAGAGACCAGAGAGACGAACCAGTGGACGACTATAGGGGGCCGTTAGAGGGGACTTCCAGAGAGGACGTTGAGTGAGAGATGAAATGAGAAGGTTAGAGAGAGAGAGAGAGAGAGAGAGTAGTTTGAAATGGGGGAAGAGGATTCGCGTTTCCAATTTAGGGCACATTTATTGTTGGATTTATCCAAAGGTAAAGCTTCGTAGGTACTCCAAAATGCAACATTTCGCTAACAAAGGTTACCATTGGATTTAAATGAAGCACCAATTTTTTGTTTTTTCTCCACTTATTACCAGCAGACTTTACCATCGAAAAATAGAATCTGCTTGTAACTTTTTTACCGACGAATTAATCATCAAATCCACCAGTAAATCCGTTGGTAAATCTGTCGTTAATAGCCAGTGCTAAATCCGACGGTATTTAACATGTTTCCTGTAGTGCAAGTTGTAAAATCATGTTTTAAAACCTGAATATAATCAAATTCAGTATAAGATGTGACAATTTTTAAGACTAATAACTTCAATGTATAAAAAGTTGAACAACAAAATCACTCTAATGTAACAATCAGATTCAATATACATTTATGCTTTCATCGCAATCAAGTGATATTGTAATCTATAGTTTTTAGAAAATTTAATGCTTCTAGCTAGAATTTAAAGCACCAATGAATAGGCTATTTGCATAATTTAATTGACGAATTACAAATTTTCTACAAACTTCAATGAATGTTATATATGTAGCAATGTCGAATCCCAAGAAAACATGCTCTCATAGTCTTCTTTCATTGGGTGACAGCAACCTCATAATTGTATTGGAAGCAGTAACCCATCTCCTAACTATATAATCAAGAAAACTTGGCCTACCTTAATGACATTTACATTTACCGGGGGATTCAAATGTTCCTTGGACAAGAACCTTTTAAAGTATTTTTTGCAGCAACTACTATACAAATTACAATACTCTTTGTAAAATTCATTAGCCAGCATGAACATCACAGATTCTTGAAGGTGATTGATAATGTTTGATGGCAGCGCGTTAATCACCAGGTTGCTATCAACCGGGACATGATCCTTATAGTTGGATTCAATGAGGATTTTGGTGTAATATTTTGCTTAATTAGAAAGCATATTAGTTAAGGACATGGCTTAAGAGCTTTTATACAAGTTGTGAATTGTGGCTTCACAAGGACAATATCCGTGTTGATTGTTGCGAAGAATCCACTTGTTGTTTAGCTTTTTATTGTTGTAAATATGAGTCAACTTGCACAACTGAATGATACTGAGCATCTAATGTATAATGCTAATTTTCTAAATCTAAAGAGGAACAAAGAATGATGTAGGAGTAGCTGAATCCTACTCCAAAAATACCTAAAAACAAATGTATTTTCATGAGTTGTACTATCAAAGCTCCCAATAAAAAATATAACAAATTCACTTCAAATCTGAAGTGGCTCTACCTCGACAAGCTCAATGACATCATAGCAAATGTAACACAAGAAATTAGGTCGTAAACATCCAATTTTTCGTTGACAAAAACAAAAATCAAACAAGAATAAAAGAAACAGAAAATAAAAATGAAACAACAACTATAATCAAATGCAAAACCTAAAAGAAAGCTAAAACTCATGTTATAATCAAACCTCAACTATGCTATAATCAAACCAACTTTAGCAACTAAGATTCAATCAAATACTCAAGTTACAAACAACTTCAGCAACCAAAATCCAATCAAATTCATAAAGTAAAACAAACTTCAGCAACTTTTAATTCTTCTTCTTCTCACCAAACAATGCACATTTTTTAGAAAGAAAGTGAGCAAGAATCAAAAGCAAAAATAAAAATGAAACAACTATAATCAAACACAAGGCCTAATCAAAGTTAAATCTGATGCTATAACCAAACCCTAACGATGCTATTTTTGTCAAATTAATTAAAAAATTCCAAAGTGTTGACTCATAAAATTTGTAGACCCATTCCAAAAGGGAAAAACACCTAAAACAAACAGAAATGCCAAAAAGGAACAAGACATGAAAAAATAGCAAAAATCAAACATGCAGAACTCGAATAAGGAGAAGGAGTAGAAGCTCACCTTGATGCAAAAATGCAGAAAAAAGAAATGGCAAATGTAGCAAAAATCAGAACTAAAATCAATACAAGAAGTAGTAAAATCAAACATAAAAAAATAGCGAAAATGAAGCATGTAACTGAGTAGAAGCAAAAATCGAAAATACTAAAATTCAAATGAAGCATGTGACCTAAAATGAAGAAATAAAAAACACAAAGAATAGAAGCTCATCTTGATGCAGAGACGAAAATGCAGAATCAAACAAGGAAAAAGAGAAAAGAAATAGCAAAAAATTAGTGAAAGAATTGTGATTTTGCTGAAAATTGCACTCGAAATAAAGAAGAAAGGAGGATGCACTGCAGGTAAAAGAGAGGGAAAGAAACTCCCACCGCACTAGAGAGGGAGAAGCCGAGCTTCAGAGAAAGAAAAAGAGAATCGCGCCACTTGAAAGAGAGGAAAGGAAGTAATTTTTGTGCATGTACCTAAAATTGGTGAGAGTGGAGTAGAATATGTGTTATGAATAAGGGTGGGGTTTGTTTTTAAATTTTTGAATTTTCCTTTTTATATGGAAAAGTATAGGGGGCAGCAATTTTGTTAAATTCTAGCCAGCATGTAACCAGTAAAAAAAAGTGAGTCATTGGATGAAATTTTATACTAATCTCACACCATTAAAATTATTATTGATAGCTATTTAATGGCTACAAATCATAAAAGTTGCTGGCCCTAACATTCCTCTTTTTATATTTATATACGGTGGCTACAATTAACAGCTGAAATTGGTATGGATGTAGCATAATTGTACTTTTAGCTATTTAAATGCTTCTAATGTGGACGTACGGCGCCTTTGTATTAATTGGCATAGGCCTGTATTAAAGGGGTACTTATGTATAGTAGCTATTTAATCAATTATTCATTATGTACAAAAAAATATTTTTTTCCTATTTTTTGTGGTTGAAGGAAGCCATAAATTAGAAATGAAGGAGAACGAAATAAAAAAAGAAAGAAAAAGAAGAATTGAAGATGAAGGAATATCTGATGTAGGTGTCAACTATGGAATCACGTCGTTCTAAAAAGGGACCAGTAATGGTTAAGTATGGCAAGCACCCGTTTCTTCGTTATTATTATCCACACGAAAAGCTGTTTTAGACAACCTGGACCCCCCACTTTCCATTCCTAATCTCTTCATCTTTGATGTTTGACTCCCCACTATTACCCAACCTAATCATTAATCTTTATACTTACTTGCACTCTGCCCCCCTCTTATTTTATTTATTATCCAATTAATCCCCCTCATTCTTTTATTTCTGTTGATGCTTTCCTCCGTTCAGCTAATCATGTACTAATGTACTATGAACTTGCAAAATAATAGGAGAAAGTAAATAAATAAATTCATACAGGACCGGACTGCTGGAGTTTTATCTTCTTGATATCATGAATGATATTGATGTTACAGATTTTCATTTTTGTCGTAATTCAAAATACCTTTTAGTCTTTTAGTGTTTTTTTTTTTTTTCAAATTAAATAGTATTCATGTCATATATAGTATTATTTTATTTTCCTACCTTGCTATTAAGAAATATAC
>NC_029794.2:77087306-77100647 GCF_000816755.2 Arachis ipaensis | reverse complement strand
AATATATTATCAAAATTTATTAATATTAAATTATTAAAATAATGTATAACTAAAATTAAAAATTTTAAAAAATTTATAAAAATATTTGTATTTAGAAACATGTGAATAATAGAACTATAGAAGAGTAATTAGTGTATTTAAACATATTGAAAATTTGAATTATAAAAAAGTGAAAAAAATTGGTGTAGAAATTAATTTTGCTCATGACATTTAATTTTAGAGATTAAAATGAATTGCTTTGTGCAAAGTGAATCGTTTAATACAAAATAAAAGACTAATTTAATATACTCATAATGATAACATGACAGATGACACGTGAACGATTAATATCATGACATGTGACACAAGCTGATATGTGAAAAAATAGTATTATAAGAGATGACACAACTGTCTACATTTGAGTTTCACGTGTCACGAATTGATTTGTCATCCTATCTTTATATTTGGCCAAATTATAATAATATGAATTTCATGTACTTTAATTTGAATATTAAGCTTTTGAACCTTATTGTATAAATGAAAGAGAATTAATTTAATTATCTTTGATTTTTATTAAATTAGTATTTATTAAAAAATAAATTTACAAGTTGATAATAAAATAGTATTTCAAAGATAATTATTTTGTATTTAATTTGGTTTTAAACTAATACTCTATTTTTTTATTTTTACTAAAATTATTTCACTACCTTAATTCCAAAATTCCCAAAACAAACTCTAATTTACACTCACTAACCTAAACCCTAACACACAACATCCAGTCACTCCCTTTCTACTCCACACATGTCGTCACTCTCACTCTCCTCACCCCACCCTCACTCACTTTACTCATCTCACACACACTCAACGCATAGCACACACACACACAGAGAACCCATAGGCAGAGGAACAAGAAGAGAGAAGCAGGGAAAGGAGCTGCCGCCACCACGCCTCGCCACCAAGTCGTCGTCATCATTTCCCACGGTGGAGGAGAGAGAGAAAGCCAAATGCGAGGGGAGAGAGAGAGAGAGAGAGAGAGAGAGAGAGAGAGAGAGACGGCCTGGAGCTCGCCATTCGTGTCCCGTCACGTCGCCACCAGCTGCGTCCAGCTCGCTGCAAGCCATGCCTCGTTGCCACCGTTCGCATGTCGTCATCGCTGCTGCCGCGTCCTCCATCGGCGTTGCTGCACGCGAGCTGGAGGAGAGGAAGTCACCACTGCTCGCCGTTCGAAGCTCTTCCTGCTGCTGTTGAGCTACACTGTCGTCATCGCTGTTGTCTGGGTTGTCACCGGTAGAAGCTGTCACTGTTGGAGCTTACCGAAACCACAACCAGAGCTGCAACTCCTTCGTTCTTGGTTTCTTTTTGTGCAATAAGTTGTTTTGTTCCGAAAACCCTTTTAACTGCTTTTCCGTTATATGTTGCTGAGGTTCCTGTGGCATTATTGCCATAGGATTGAGTTTCGGTTCTTGCATGTCACGTTTGGAGTTGTTGTTGTTGTTGCGGAAGTGTTACGGAGCTATAGTTGCTGCTGCCGCTGTTGTAGACCGGTAGAAAGAGAGTTTTGTCGCGTAGTCGAGTCGCAATCGAGGTAGGGGTTTTTCTTAAGCTCATTTTACTTTTAAGAATTGTTTCAAGTCGATATTAATGCAAAAAATATATTTTTATGAATTTGCAAGTCTTATAGATTGAACTAAGTTGCATTGAATGAATGTAGTTACTTGCCTGGTTGGTATATTAATCAAGTGATATTGTTTAGTTGGGTTTTGTGTTTGGTTTGAAGTTGTTGTGATAATGGTTGGATTGTGGTTGCTTCTGATTATTGAAATGGAATGTTTGCTGGAATTTTAGTTATGTTGATTCTATTGCTTCGGGCATTGGATTGAAAATGATTTGATATTTGGCAACAGTTTGTGATAACTTGCATCATCTACCATTCTTTCTTGCATAAAGAAGACCATAAAAGAGCATAAATCTCGTTTGATTAGTACAATTCATGCATTATTTGATGAATATTATGGTACACTACTTTGAGATGAGTTGTGCTGAATTTCAGGTGAGAAAAGCATCAAAAATTGGGTAGAAGACAAACAAGAAGCTGGGCGTGTGAAACTGGCGTGCCACTTGAAGCAAACGCCACAAAAATGCACTGGCGTGGCACGCCAGTACTAAAGTCCAGAGAAGAAGTCCAAGCATGCATGAGGGCGTGGCACGCCAGAGACTGGGCGTGGCACGCTAATACAAAATTCCAGAGAGCCGAATGGAGGACACAAAAGGGGCGTGGCACGCCAAGCTGGGCATGGCACGCCTGGCCCATCAATTACTATGGGCGTGCCACTTGAGCAAAGGGGCGTGGCATGCCAACTCACCATTCCAAGAAGAACCTTCACTATGGCGTGCCACTTGGTGTCGAAGGCGTGGCACGCCAGCCTCAAGAAGTCACTTGGGCGTGCCACTTGAGAACCCAGGCGTGGCATGCCAAGCTTGGAGAGTTCACAAATCCATGAGCGTGCCACTTGAGTAGCATGGCGTGGCACGCTGGTACAACAATCCAGAGAAGGGGCTGAAGGCAATTGAAGACTGCGCGTGCCACTTGAAGTAATAGGCGTGGCACGCCAATGCACAAAGGACCAAAAGCAAGGACTGGGCGTGCCACTTGGTATCGAAGGCGTGGCACGCTGGTATAAGTTTCTAGAGAGGATGAAGGAGGCCAATTACATGGGGCGTGCCACTTGGTATCGAAGGCGTGGCACGCCATTCACCATTCTTCATTTAGGCATGCCACTTGAGCAACCAGGCGTGGCACGCCAGTGTCATTCAAAGAGAAGCATTGGGGCATGCCACTTGAGTTCGGGGCATGCCATGCCAAACAGAGGAACCACTCACTCACAAAAGGGGCGTGGCATGCCAAACTCTGGGTGTGCCATGCTAGTTCAACTTTCCAAAGAAGCCTAGCCGAGCATAAAGCAAGGGCGTGGCATGCCAGACCTTCGGTGTGGCACACCAGTACAAGTTTCCAGAGGCAAAGAGAAGTGAGAAAGGCAAAGGGCGTGCCACTTGAGTTCGAAGGCATTGGGCGTGGCATGCCAAGCTGGAAATGAAGGGCACGTGACACGCCAGAAAAGCGCCAGCCACACGCCAGCTGAGAAGTCATGCTTATTGAGTATTTTCTTTTCCCTCCAAAATGTAATTTTCCTTTTTCACTTTTGTAATTCTTTTGTTTTACTATGCGTAGTATAAATACATGCAAGGAGTACTGAAGAAGGGGGTTAAGCAGTTAGTTTTAGATCCACTTTTACACTTCACTTTTGAGTACTTTTTGAGCTATGAGTAGCTAACTTCCCTCTCATTGAGAGAGGGAGCTCTGTTGTACTTGATGGATTGATAATAGTGAAATCCTTCTTCTCTTCATCTTCTCTTTGATTTACTAGAAAGAATTTCGTTCTTAATGCTTAGTGTTCAATTATCTTGGGAAAGAGATTGAATGCAATTGGGTTTCATGGGAACCTTGGGAAAGGAAACCTGAAACCATGCTTGAAATCCCTTCTCACACTAGAGTAGAATCTGGGTTTTGGTGTTTGGATACGTGACATATAATCCTCCCTCTACCTGGACCTATAATGGTGTGTGGTATAATCAGGGACCAAGCCTATCTCTCTTCATGAGCAATTAGACCAAGAAATTGGTTATTGATCAAGATCTGAGAGATTGAGTCACCAAGGGATTCGGGCTCAATCAATCATAATTGCCAAGAGGTCAATGAGTTGCATGATTGAAGAGGATATAAGCTAGATTTGATCCAAAGAGACAACATCTCCCAATCTCAATGAATTTTCCCATTCTTATCTATCCATTTCTTTATAGCTTATTTTTACATTCAGCAATTCCCCATTCCCATTTACATTCAAGTCATTTATGATTCTGCCCTTTACTTTCTGCCATTTATATTTCTGCACTTTATTGCTTTTCTTTATATTCTAGTCATTTACATTTATGTCATTTACAATTCTGTAATCTACAATCCTATTGATCCGCTTGACTAATTCATCAATTGATTAAAACTACTCGAATTTGCCAATCTTTGTGGATACGATCCCACTCCACTGTGGGTTATTACTTGACGATAATTTTGGTGCACTTGCCAAAAGGACTAATTCACGAATTTGGAATGGGGTGTGAATTCCAGTCATCAAGTTTTATGGCGCCGTTGCCGGGGATTGGCTTAAATTTGACACTGATTATATCAATTGGAGAGCTAGATTAAGCAATTTAAATTCCTTGTTATTTTATTTTGTTTAGCACCTTTTTATTTTCTTTTATTTTGAGTTCTATCTCTTTCTTCTGTGACTATTTTTATCATCCATATTTCCACTCTTCTAACTGTTTGATTAATTGCACCACTCACACTAACATCCACTCTAATAAGAGTAATTTCTTTATTCATTTTTTTCTTGCTTTTGCCTTGTTGGTTGTATGACAGGTAGAAGAAGCGGTGCTTTAACTTCCTTTGATTCTGAACCTGAGAGGACCTTCCTTAGATTAAGGAGGGAAGCAAGAGGGAAAAGAGTCGTTGGTGCTGAGGAAGAGGAAGAGTATTTTGAAACAAACATGGAGGAGAACATGGAGAACCACCATGAAGAAGAAGCTCACAACGCCAGAGAAGACCCAATAAATCATAATGGGCAAGAAAGGAGAGTCTTAGGCTCCTACATCAACCCAAACCCAGAAAATTGTGGCAGCAGCATCCTAAAGCCAACAATTCATGCCAATAATTTTGAGCTAAAATCTCAGCTCATCACACTTGTTTAGAACAATTGCTCATATGGAGGAAGTGCTCAAGAAGACCCTAATCAACATCTCAGCACAATCTTGAGGATATGTGATACTGTAAAGTCCAACGGGGTACACCCCGACATCTACAAACTATTTTTGTTCCCTTTCTCACTCAGAGATAAGGCAGCAAAATGGTTGGAATCATTCCCCAAGGATAGTCTAACTACATGGGAGGAGGTCGTGAACAGATTCCTTGCAAGATTTTACCCCCACAAAGAATCAATAGGCTGAGAGCTGAGGTGCAAACTTTCAGACAACAAGATGGAAAAATACTCTATGAGGTCTGGGAGAGATTCAAAGATCTGACAAGAAGATGCCCACCAGAAATGTTCAATGAATGGGTACAACTACACATCTTTTATGAAGGACTATCCTATGAAGTAAAGAAGGCTGTGGATCATTCTTCAGGAGGCTCACTCAACAAAAAGAAAACCATTGAAGAGGCCATAGATGTCATTGAGACTGTAACTGAAAATGAGTATTTCTATGCTTCAGAAAGGACTCAGAAGAAGGGAGTGCTAGAGCTCAACTCTATAGATGCTTTGTTAGCTCAGGACAAAGCAATTGTAGCTTAAATAGTAGCTCTAACTAAAAGGATGGAGGCCAACCAAGCCTCAGTCATTCAAGACCAAACTCCTCAACAAGAAGGGAATGCACCAGAACATGAAAGTGACTAGAAACAAGCCAATTATGTGAACAATTCATCCAGACCACCATATGACCCACACTCTAAGACATACAACCCAGGTTGGAAGAACCACCCAAACTTTGGGTGGAGAAATTAACAAAACCACAACCAGGACTACAACAAACCTTATTCATCAAATCAGCATTTCAACCACAACCCCAACCATCAGACAGGGAACCATATACCCTACCATAACTCACAAAACATAACATACTATGGTGACCAACCCACACACAACAACCTCAATAAAGATGCACCATCCTCAACTATGCAACCATGTGAAATTAAGAGCAACTTTAAGAGGATGGAAGCTGCAATAGCACAACTGTCCTCACAAATTATAGGAGCAGTCTCTACCCTCATGGACAGACAAGAACAAATTGAAAGAAGGATAGATGCTAATCAAGAGGAATACAGGTCAAATCTGAAAAATCAAGGTGTAGCAATCTCAAAGTTGGAAGCACAAGTGGGGATTTTGTCCAAGCAAATCCCACTTTCTACACACATATTTCCTAGTGATACCATGGCTAACCCAAGAGGGAAATGCAAAGTAATTACTCTAAGAAGTGGGAAGGTTGTAGAAGAAGGAACCCCAAGCAAAGACAAGCATGAAGAAGTTGCAGCAAAGCATGAGAACAAGGACGAAGAAGAAATCCATGCTCCACCTCCACCAAAACCAGTCTTGAAGCCTTATGTGCCAAAGGCACCATACCCACAAAGACTGGGAAAAGATGGGAAGGATGGCCAGTTTTCTAAGTTCCTAGAGATCTTCAAGAGACTCCAAATCAATATACTATTTGCTGAGGCATTAGAACAAATGCCACTCTATGCTAAATTTTTGAAGGAGCTTATAACCAAAAAGAGGAATTGGGAAGCAAAAGAAACCATAATCCTAACTGAAGAATGCAGTGCCATCATACAGAAGAAGCTGCCTCAAAAGATGAAAGACCCAGGGAGTTTCCAAATTCCCTGCATCATATGAGACATCACCATTGAGAAAGCTTTGTGTGATTTGGGAGCTAGCATAAATCTTATGTCCCTGACCATGATGAGAAGGATGAAGATTGAGGAAGCCAAGCCAACAAGAATGACACTCCAATTGGCTGACAGAACATTTAAGTTTCCACATGTGGAACTGATTTCGTTGTACTGGACATAGAAGAAGAGGCCAACACGTCAATTATCCTAGGAAGACCATTCCTAGCTACTGCTGGAGCGATCATCGATGTGCAAAAAGGGAAACTAGTCTTGAGGTTGAATGAAGAGAAAATGGTCTTCAATGTCTTCAAAGCAATGAGTTACCCCAAGGAATCCATAGAAGAATGCATGCTGGTAGACACCATGGAACAAATAGTTCAAGAAGTCTTGGAAGAAGAACAATGTGGAGGAACCATTGAGCTGAAACAAGCACCAGATGGAGAATCGCTACAAGCAACCATGGGAAACTTAATCATGCCAACCATTACAAGCAACAAAGATGCAGAGTCACCAAAACTAGAACTGAAAGCATTACCACCCAACTCGAAATATGCATATCTTGGTGCCAACAACACCCAACCAGTAATAATAAATTCAAGTTTGAGTAAGAAACAAGAAGAGGAGCTCATCCAAGTGCTGAGACAACACAAGGATGCCATAGGTTGGACACTTGCAGATTTAAAAGGGATTAGTCCTTCAATGTGTATGCATAAGATCTTACTTGAAGAAGATGCCAAACCTTCAAGACAACAACAAAGGAGGCTGAACCCAACTATGAATGAAATGGTTCAGAAAGAATTATTGAAATTGTGGCAAGCAGGGGTGATCTACCCCATCTCAGACAGTCCTTGGGTAAGCCCGGTGCAAGTAGTCCCTAAGAAAGGAGGGATCACTATTGTGGCAAATGAGAAGAATGAATTGATACCCACAAGCACAGTGACCGGATGGCGTATGTGCATTGACTACTGGAAACTCAATGAAGCCACCTGGAAGGACCACTTTCCCTTACCTTTCATGGACTAGATGCTTGAAAGATTAGCAGGACATGAGTACTATTGCTTCCTAGATGGGTATTTGATGAGCGGATAATTTATACGCTTTTTGGCATTGTTTTTACATAGTTTTCAGTATAATTTAATTAGTTTTTAGTATATTTTTATTAGCTTTTAATTAAAATTCACATTTTTAGACTTTACTATGAGTTTGTGTGTTTTTCTGTGATTTCAGGTATTTTTTGGCTGAAATTGAGGGACTTGAGCAAAAACCAGATTCAGAGGTTGAAGAAGGACTGCAGATGCTGTTGGATTCTGACCTCCCTGCACTCAAAGTAGATTTTCTGGAGTTACAAAACTCTAAATGGCGCGCTCTCAATTGCGTTGAAAAGTGGACATCCAGGGCTTTCCAGCAATATAAAATAGTCCATACTTTGAATAAGGATAGATGACGTAAACTGGCGTTCAATGTCAGTTCCATGCTGCATTCTGGAGTCAAACGCCAGAAATAGGTTACAAAGTGGAGTTCAACGCCAGAAAATGGCTACAAACTGGCGTTCAACTCCAAGAGAAGCCTCTACATGTGTAAAACTCAATGCTCAGCCCAAGCACACACCAAGTGGGCCCCAGAAGTGGATTTCTGCATCATTTACTCAATTCTGCAAACCCTAGTAACTAGTTTAGTAAAAATAGGACTTTTTACTATTGTATTTATATCTTTGGATCATCTTTGATTAGTTTTATGCTATCTTAGACTTTCATGGGGGCTGGCCATTCGGCCATGCCTGGACCATTATCACTTATGTATTTTCAAACAGTAGAGTTTCTACACACCATAGATTAAGGTGTGGAGCTCTGTTGTTCCTCATGAATTAGTACAAAGTACTACTATTTTTCTATTCAATTCAAGCTTATTCCTATTCTAAGATATCCATTCGCACCCAAGAACATGATGAATATGATGATTATGTGACGCTCATCATCATTCTCACCTATGAACGCGTGCCTGACAAACACTTCCGTTCTATATGCAAACAAGCTAGAATGAATATCACTTGGATGTCTAATACAGAGGACCGAGTCCGAGATATTAGAATCTTCATGGTATAAGTTAGAACCCATGGATGGCCATTCTTGAGATCCGGAAAGTCTAAACCTTGTCTGTAGTATTCCGAGTAGGATCTGGGAAGGGATGGCTGTGACGAGCTTCAAACTCGCGAGTGCTGGTCGTAGTGACAGACGCAAAAGGATAGTAAATCCTATTCCAGTATGATCGAGAACCAACAGATGATTAGCCATGCAGTGACAGCGCATTGGACCATTTTCACAGAGAGGATGGGATGTAGCCATTGACAACCGTGATGCCCTACATAAAGCTCGGCATGGAAAGGAGTAGGAATGGATTGGATGAAGACAGCAGGAAAGCAGAGGTTCAGGAGGAACGAAAGCATCTCTACACGCTTATCTGAAACTCTCACCAATGAATTACATAAGTATCTCTATCCTATTTTAATTATCTTTTAGTATACTATAATCTCTTAATACATTTGAATCCGCCTGACTGAGATTTACAAGGTGACCATAGCTTGCTTCAAGCCGACAATCTCCGTGGGATCGGCCCTTATTCACGTAAGGTTTATTACTTGGACGACCCAGTGCACTTGGTGGTTAGTTGTACGAAGTTGTGAAACAAAATTAAGAACATGAACGTGCGTATTGAGTTTTTAGCGTCGTTACCAAGGAAGGAATGATCACGATTTCGCACACCAAGTTTTTGGCGCCGTTGATTGTTCGAGTTTGGACAACTGACGGTTCATCTTGTTGCTCAGATTAGGTATTTTTATCTTAATTTTAAGCTTTTTATTTCTTATTTTCGAAAAATACAAAAAAACTTTCTTCTTTTTTTGTTTTTCCCAATTAATTTTCGAAAAATCAAAAAAAAAATTAATAAAATCATAAAATCCAAAAATATTTTTGTGTTTCTTGTTTGAGTTTAGAGTCAAGTTTTAAGTTTGGTGTCAATTGTATCTTTTTAATTTTTCAAAAATTATTTTCAAAACTTTCATGCATTGCATTTTTCATGATCTTCAAGTTGTTCTTGGCCAGTCTTCTTGTTTGATCTTCATATTTTTTTGTTTTGTGTCTTTCCTTGTTTTTCATATGCATTCTTGAATTATTAATGTCTAAAGAATAAAAATTTTTAAGTTTGGTGTCTTGCATGTTTTTCTTTTCTTGAAAATTTTCAAAAATAAGTCTTGATGTTCATCTTGACATTCAAAGTGTTCTTGGTATTCATCTTAACATTCATAGTGTTCTTGCATGCATTAGTTGTTTTGATTCATAATTTTTATGTTTTGTGTCAATTTTATGTGTTTCTCTCTCTCATCATTAAAAATTCAAAAATAAAAAAATATCTTTCCCTTATTCTATCATAAAATTTCGAAAATTTGGATTGACTTTTTCAAAAAATTTTCAAAATTAGTTGTTTCTTATGAGTCAAATCAAATTTTCATTTTAAAAACTCTATCTTTTTCAAATCTTTTTCAAAAATCAAATCTTTCTCATTTTTCTTTCACAATTTTCAAAATTTTCAAAATAAATTT
Source organism: Arachis ipaensis (assembly GCF_000816755.2). NCBI lineage: Eukaryota > Viridiplantae > Streptophyta > Magnoliopsida > Fabales > Fabaceae > Arachis > Arachis ipaensis. The sequence goes on along the minus strand of NC_029794.2, from coordinate 77,090,580 downwards.
TCAAAAATCTTTTTCATAATTTTCGAAAATCTTATTAGCATTTAATGTGATTGATTCAAAAATGTTAAGTTTGTTACTTGCCTAGTAAGAAAAGTTCAATCTTTAAATTTTAAAATCATATCTTTTTAGTTTCTTGTTAGTCAAGTAATCAACTTTAAGTTTGAAAATCAAATCTTTTTAAATTTCTTTTTCAAATCTTTTTCAAAATAAATTTCAATCACATCTTTTTCAAAATCAATTTCAAAATCTTTTCTAACTTCTTATCTTTTCAAATTTTAAATTTAAATTTAAAATATTTTTATTTTATTTTGTTAAATTTTCGAATTCTTCTCTCATCTCTAATCTCTTTCTATTTATTTATTCATCCATTAACACCTCTATCCTCACCCCTGTGTTTGGATTCTCATCTTTTCCTTCTTCTATTCTTACTTTCTTCTACTCACATAAAGGAATCTCTATACTGTGACATAGAGGATTCCATATTTTCTTTTCTACTACTTCTTCTTTTTCATATGAGCAGGAACAAGGATAAGAACATTCTTGTTGAAGCTGATCCTGAACCTGAAAGGACTCTGAAGAGGAAGCTAAGGGAAGCTAAAGCACAACTCTCAGGAGAAAATCTGACAGAAATTTTCGAAAAAGAAGAAGATATGGCCGAAAATAATAACAATGCAAGGAGGATGCTTGGTGACTTCACTGCACCTAATTCCAATCTACATGGAAGAAGCATCTCAATCCCTGCCATTGGAGCAAACAATTTTGAGCTTAAACCTCAATTAGTTTCTCTGATGCAACAGAATGCAAGTTTTATGGAGTTTCATCTGAAGATCCTTTTCAGTTCTTGACTAAATTCTTGCAGATCTGTGATACTGTTAAGACCAATGGGGTTGATCCCGAGGTCTACAGGCTTATGCTTTTCCATTTGCTATAAGAGACAGAGCTAGAGTATGGTTGGACTCTCAACCTAAAGATAGCCTGAATTCTTGGGATAAGCTGGTCACGGCTTTCTTAGCAGAGTTCTTTCCTCCTCAAAAGCTTAGTAAGCTTAGAGTGGATGTTCAAACCTTCAGACAGAAAGAAGGTGAATCCCTCTATGAAGCTTGGGAGAGATATAAGCAACTGACCAAAAAGTGTCCTTCTGACATGCTTTCAGAATGGACCATTCTGGATATATTCTATGATGGTCTATCTGAACTATCAAAGATGTCATTAGACCATTCTGCAGGTGGATCCATTCACCTAAAGAAAATGCCTGCAGAAGCTCAAGAATTCATTGACATGGTTGCTAATAACCAGTTCATGTACACTTCTGAGAGGAATCCTGTAAGTAATGGGACGCCTCAAAAGAAGGAAGTTCTTGAAATTGATACTCTGAATGCCATATTGGCTCAGAACAAAATATTGACTCAGCAAGTCAATATGATTTCTCAGAGTCTGAATGGAATGCAAGCTGCATCCAACAGTACTCAAGAGGCATCTTCTGAGGAAGAAGCTTATGATCCTGAGAACCCTGCAATAGTAGAGGTGAATTACATGGGTGAACCCTATGGAAACACCTATAATCCCTCATAGAGAAATCACCCAAATCTCTCATGGAAGGATCAATAAAAGCCTCAACAAGGCTTTAATAATGGTGGAAGAAATAGGTTTAGCAATAGCAAGCCTTTTCCATCATCCACTCAGCAAAAGACAGAGATTTCTGAGCAGACCCCATCTAGCTTGGCAAACATAGTCTCTGATCTATTTAAGGCCACTCTAAGTTTCATGAATGAAACAAGGTCCTCCATTAGAAATTTGGAAGCACAAGTGGGCCAGCTGAGTAAAAGGATCATTGAAACCCCTCCTAGTTCTCTCCCAAGCAATACAGAAGAAAACCCAAAAGGAGAGTGCAAGGCCATTGAATTGACCATCATGGCCAAACCTACAAGGGAGGGAGAGGACGTGAACCCCAGTGAGGAAGACCTCCTGGGACGTCTAGAGATCAATAAGGAGTTTCCCTCTGAGGAACCAAAGGACTCTGAGGCTCATCTGGAGACCAGAGAGATTCCATTAAACCTCCTTATGCCATTCATGAGCTCTGATGAATATTCTTCTTCTGAAGAAAATGAAGATGTTACTGAAGAGCAAGTTGCCAAGTACCTTGGTACAATCATGAAGCTGAATGCCAAATTATTTGGTAATGAGACTTCGGAAGATGAACCTCCCTTGCTCACCAATGAACTGAGTGATCTGGATCAACTGCGATTGCCTCAGAATAAACAGGATCCTGGAAAGTTCTTAATATCTTGTACCATAGGCACCATGACCTTTGAGAAGGCTCTATGTGACCTTGGGTCAGAGATAAACCTCATGCCCCTCTCTGTAATGGAGAAACTGGGAATCTTTGAGGTGCAAGCTGCCAGAATCTCATTAGAGATGGCAGACAACTCAAGAAAATAAGCTTATGGACTAGTAGAGGACGTGTTAGTAAAGGTTAAAGGCCTTTACATCCCTACTGATTTCATAATCCTAGACACTGGGAAGGATGAGGGTGAACCCATCATCCTTGGAAGACCCTTCCTAGCCACAGCAAGAGCTGTGATTGATGTGGACAGAGGAGAGTTGGTCCTTCAACTGAATGAGGACTACCTTGTGTTTAAAACTCAAGGATCTCCTTCTGTAACCATGGAGAGGAAGCATGAAAAGCTTCTCTTACTGCAAAGTCAACCAAAGCCCCCATAGTCAAACTCTAAGTTTGGTGTTGGGAGGTCACAACCAAACTCTAAGTTTGGTGTTGAACCTCCACAACCAAACTCTAAGTTTGGTGTTGGGAGGTTCCAACCTTGGTCTGAACATATGTGAGGCTCCATGAGAGCTCACTGTCAAGCTATTGACATTAAAGAAGCGCTTGTTGGGAGGCAACCCAATGTTATCTAATTATATTTATTTATTTTCCATTGTTATTTTATGTGTTCTTTAGGTTGATAATCATGTGAAGTCACAAAAACTACTGAAAAAATAAAAAATAGAATGAAAAATAGCACTCCCTGGAGGAGAACAGTCTGGCGTTTAAACGCCAGAAACAAGCATCTGTCTGGCGTTAGGCACCAAGCTGGCGTTTAACGCCAGAAACAAGCATCTACCTGGCGTTAAATGCCAGAACAGAGCATGGAAGTGGCGTTTAACGCAAGAAACAGGCAGCAGTCTGGCGTTAAACGCCAGGATTACACAGCAAGGGCATTTTACATGACTAATTGGAGCAGGGATGTTAAGTCCTTGACCCCACTTGATCTGT
>NC_029794.2:77044490-77087225 GCF_000816755.2 Arachis ipaensis | reverse complement strand
GCTCAAAAGCACCATTGGTTCTTCAAGAAGAGGAAGACGCCACCCTCACTAAGGTGGACTCATTCCTTAATCTCCTTGTCTTTTTATTTCCTATTTTTTGATTTTTGAGCTTTATGTTTATTTATATTTGTGTCTTATTACATGATCATTAGTGTCTAAGTGTCTATGCCTTAAAGTTATGAATATAAATCCATAACCTCTCTTGAATGAAAAATGTTTTAATTACAAAAGAACAAGAAGTACATGGTTTCAAATTCATCCTTGAAACTAGTTTAATTATTTTGATGTGGTGGCAACACTTTTTGTTTTCTGAATGAATGCTTGAACAGTGCATATGTCTTTTGAATTTGATGTTTATGAATGTTAAATATGTTGGCTCTTGAAGAATAAGGAAAAAGGAGAAATGTTATTTGATAATCTGAAAAATCATAAAAATGATTCTTGAAGCAAGAAAAAGCAATGAATACAAAAGCTTGCAGAAAAAAATGGCGAAAAAAAATAGAAAAAGAAAAAGCAAGCAGAAAAATCTAAAAGCTCTTTAAACCAAAAGGCAAGAGCAAAAAGCCAATAGCCCTTAAAACCAAAAGGTAAGGGTAATAAAAAGGATCCAAGGCTTTGAGCATCAGTGGATAGGAGGGCCTAAAGGAATAAAATCCTGGCCTAAGCGGCTAAAGCAAGTTGTCCCTAACCATGTGCTTGTGGCGTGAAGGTGTCAAGTGAAAACTTGAGACTGAGCGGTTAAAGTCAAGCTCCAAAGCAAAAAGAAAAGTGTGCTTAAGAACCCTGGACACCTCTAATTGGGGACTTTAGCAAAGCTGAGTCACAATCTGAAAAGGTTCACCTAGTTTTGTGTCTGTGGCATTTATGTATCTGGTGGTAATACTGGAAAACAAAGTGCTTAGGGCCACGGCCAAGACTCATAAAGTAGCTGTGTTCAAGAATCAACATACTGAACTAGGAGAATCAATAACACTATTTGAATTCTAAGTTCCTATAGATGCCAATCATTCTGAACCTCAATAGATAAAGTGAAATGCCAAAACTATTCAAGAGGCAAAAAGCTACAAGTCCCGCTCATCTGATTGGAGCTAATTTTCATTGATATTTTGGAATTCATAGTATATTCTCTTCTTTTTATCCTATTTGATTTTCAGTTGCTTGGGGACAAGCAACAATTTAAGTTTGGTGTTGTGATGAACGGATAATTTATACGCTTTTTGGCATTGTTTTTACATAGTTTTCAGTATAATTTAATTAGTTTTTAGTATACTTTTTTAGTTTTTAATTAAAATTCACATTTCTGGACTTTACTATGAGTTTGTGTGTTTTTATGTGATTTCAGGTATTTTCTGGCTGAAATTGAGGGACTTGAGCAAAAATCAGATTCAGAGATTGAAGAAGGACTGTAGATGCTGTTGGATTCTGACCTCCCTGCACTCAAAGTGGATTTTCTAGAGATACAGAACCCCAAATGGCACACTCTCAATTGCGTTGGAAAGTAGACATCCAGGGCTTTCTAGAAATATATAATAGTCCATACTTTGAATAAGGATAGACGATGTAAACTGGCGTTCAACGCTAGTTCCATGCTGCATTCTAGAGTCAAACTCCAGAAACAGGTTACAAAGTGGAGTTCAACGCCAGAAACAGGCTACAAACAGGCGTTCAACTTCAAGAGGAGCCTCTACATGTGTAAAGCTCAATTCTCATCCCAAGCACACACCAAGTGGGCCCCAGAAGTGGATTTCTGCATCATTTACTCAATTCTGCAAACCCTAGTAACTAATTTAGTATAAATAGGACTTTTTACTATTGTATTTATATCTTTGGATCATCTTTGATTAGTTTTATGCTATCTTAGACTTTCATAGGGGCTGGCCATTTGGCCATGCCTGGACCATTATCACTTATGTATTTTCAAACGGTAGAGTTTTTACACACCATAGATTAAGGTGTGGAGCTCTGCTGTTCCTCATGAATTAATACAAAGTACTACTGTTTTTCTATTCAATTAAAGCTTATTCCTATTCTAAGATATCCATTCACACCCAAGAACATGATGAATGTGATGATTATGTGACGCTCATCATCATTCTCACCTATGAACGCGTGCCTGGCAAACACTTCCGTTCTTCATGCAAACAAGCTAGAATGAATATCTCTTGGATATCTGATACAGAGGACCGAGTCCGAGATATTAGAATCTTCGTGGTATAAGTTAGAACCCATGGATGGCCATTCTTGAGATCCGGAAAGTCTAAACCTTGTCTGTGGTATTCCGAGTAGGATCTGGGAAGGGATGGCTGTGACGAGCTTCAAACTCGCCAGTGCTGGGCGTAGTGACAGACACAAAAGGATAGTAAATCCTATTCCAATATGATCGAGAACTGACAGATGATTAGCCATGCAGTGACAGCGCATTGGACCATTTTCACAGAGAGGATGGGATGTAGCCATTGACAACCGTGATGCCCTACATAAAGCTTGCCATGGAAAGGAGTAGGAATGGTTGGATGAAGACAGCAGCAAATCAGAGGTTCAGAGGAACGAAAGCATCTCTACACGCTTATCTGAAACTCTCACCAATGAATTACATAAGTATCTCTATCCTATTTTAATTATCTTTTAGTATACTATAATCTCTTAATACATTTGAATCCACCTGACTGAGATTTACATGGTGTCCATAGCTTGCTTCAAGCCGACAATCTCCGTGGGATCGACCCTTACTCACGTAAGGTTTATTACTTGGACGACCCAGTGCACTTGCTGGTTAGTTGTATGAAGTTGTGAAACAGAATTAAGAACATGAACGTGCGTATTGAGTTTTTAGCGCCGTTACCAAGGAAGGAATGATCACGATTTCGCACACCAGTATTCGGGCTACAATCAAATTGTTGTAGACCCCAAGGATCTGGAAAAAACTTCATTTACTTGTCCATATGGTGTCTTTGCTTATAGAAGAATGCCCTTTGGATTGTGCAATGCACCTGCAACATTCCAAAGGTGCATGCTCTCTATTTTTTCAGACATGATTGAGAAGTTCATAGAAGTATTCATGGATGACTTCTCTATATTCGGAAACTCATATTCTGATTGCCTATACAATCTTGCTCTTGTGCTAAAAAGGTGTCAACAAACCAACCTAGTTTTAAACTGGGAGAAGTGCCATTTTATGGTAACTGAAGGGGTGGTTCTTGGTCACAAGATTTCAAAAGATGGCATAAAAGTGGACAAGGCAAAAGTGGAAGTAATTGAAAAATTACCTCTACCTTGCAATGTCAAAGCAATCAGAAGTTTTTTGGGACACGCTGGGTTCTATAGGAGGTTTATCAAAGATTTTCAAAGATTGCAAAACCCCTTAGCAACCTACTTGTCTCAAATACTCCCTTTGTTTTTGATAGAGAGTGCATGATAGCCTTTGATGAACTTAAGAAGAAACTCTCCTCTACACCTATTATAGCACCACCAAGCTGGGATCTTCCCTTTGAACTAATGTGCGATGCATCCGATTTTGCTGTTGGTGCTGTTTTAGGACAGAGGAAAGACAAGCTAGTACATGTTATCTACTATGCTAGCAAGGTTCTTAATGAGAATCAAAGGAACTATACCACCACGGAGAAAGAACTTTTAGCCATAGCTTTTGCTTTTGACAAGTTTAGATCATATCTTATTGGCTCAAAAGTAATTGTGTTCACTGATCATGCAGCACTCAAATACTTGCTTACTAAACAAGAATCTAAGCCCAAACTAATAAGGTGGATTTTGTTGCTCCAAGAATTTAATATTGAGATTAAAGATAGGAGCGGATCAGAGAACAAGGTAGCTGACCACCTCTCAAGGATCCCACAAGAAGAAGAGATGCAGCAAGTAACAGTCAATGAAAGACTTCTCTGATAAACAATTGATGATGATTCGAGTATCTCCTTGGTTTGCAGACATAGCCAACTTCAAGGCTATTGGGGAACTGCCAACCAACATCAATCGGCACATGAGGAGGAAGCTAATTAAGGATGCCAAACACTACATCTGGGACGATCCTTATTTGTTCAAGAAGTGTGCTGATGGAATCCTAAGAAGGTATATATCCCATGAGGAAGGGCAGGAAGTATTATGGCAGTGCCATGGATCTGCATATGGAGGTCACTTCAGTTGAGAAAGGACAGCAGCAAAAGTGCTTCAATCCCGATTTTATTGGCCAACAATGTTTAAGGATGCCAAGGAAATGGTGTCAAGACGTGATGAATGCCAAAGAGCTGGTAATCAAACCAAGAGAAATGAGATGCCACAGCAATTCATACTAGAGTTGGAGCTATTTGATGTATGGGGATTGATTTCATGGAACCCTTCCCAACCTCCTACTCAAATAGCTACATATTGGTGGCTGTTGATTATGTTTCAAGGTGGGTAGAAGCCATAGCCACTGCAACAAATGACAACAAGGTTGGGATAAGCTTCTTAAGAAGGAACATTTTTAGTAGATTTGGAGTTCCCAGAGCTCTCATTAGTGATGGAGGGACACACTTCTGCAACAAATAACTCGATACACTCCTTCTTAGATATGGAGTAAAGCACAAAGTGGCAACTCCATACCACCCACAGACCAACGGGCAAGCTGAAATCTCCAACAGAGTGCTAAAACGAATCCTTGAAAAAATTTTTGGAAGCTTAAGAAAGGATTGGTCTAAGAAGCTGGATGATGCATTATGGGCCTACAGGACAACCTATAAGACTCCTATTGGGATGTCTCCATACCAACTGGTATATGGCAAGGCTTGTCACTTGCGAGTTAAACTTGAGCATAGAGCATTTTGGGCTCTAAAAATGCTAAACTATGATGAGCAAGCTGCTGGAGAAAAGAGATTAATGCAACTCAATGAGCTGGAGAAGTTTAGGAATCAAGCATATGAGAATGCAAAAATCTACAAAGAGAACACAAAAAGGTGGCATGACAAAAAAGATAGCAAGAAGGGAGTTCACTGAAGGACGGAAGGTGTTACTCTATAACTCAAGACTCAAGTTCTTCCCTAGAAAACGGAAGTCTAGATGGTCAGGACCTTTCACCATACTCAAGGTGTTTTCCTATGGTCATGTGGAGCTCATGGAGGACAAGACTCAGAGAACTTTTACTGTCAATGGTCATAGACTCAAACACTACTTGGGAGGCTCCTTAGAGGGACAGGGAGTGAGCTACAAGCTCAGCTGAAGATAAAGGAATGTCAAGCTAATGACAATAAAGAAGCGCTAGTTGGGAAGCACCCCAACACTTTATCATTTTTGATTTAGTTACTTTTCTTAGAAGTAGTTTAAAAATTTGTTGCATTAGGTAGTTTAATTTTCAGTCTCCTATTTATCTTGCATTACCATATCAGGATTAGTTTACAATTATAGGTTAGAAAGTTGATTTTAGCTTTGGTAGCTAGATTTTCTTTACATTTTTTTCCAGAATTGCAACTTGATGAAGACATAGATCATGATGAGTGAATGGACTGAGGACTAGCTAAATTGCTAAGTTTGGTGTGGCCTTTCACCAACTTAATCTAGGCGTACAAACAATTTATATCTTGATTTGAAGAGTAAGCCCAAGGATTATGTTTGGTGTGGCCACCACCAAGAATCATCTAGTAGCCCAAGTTACCCAGTTTGAAAGCACTTAATGCTTTGGGTAAGAACATGAATGTGGTTTAATGAGTTCAGAGGAATTGGAATCAAAAGAAAATAAACAGATTGATGTTATTCCACTCTTATGAACAAATTAAATACACAATGATGAAACCAATTTATTAAGATGCCAAAGAATTAAGTTTGGTGTCCCAAAGGACACCCATCAATTGCAATCCAATTCACTCTTAATGAGAAAGAATGTGAAGGGGTTCTTTTGTCATTACTAATGGGTTCAGTTTTATTTCAGGAGAGAAGATGGGGCTCACATGGTAATCAACTCACAAAGCAAGGAAGTCAAAGTGTACTTACACTTTAGAGCTCAACACACGCAGAAGACTGATAAACCACTATTTTAGTATGAAATTATAATCCCTTCTTGAATTTATAACATGTTTGAAAACTGCTTCCTAGAAACTTTAATTATGTATTTTTAATTCTCCTTTATTCCATTCGATGCCGTGATCTGTGTGTTGAGTGTTTCAGACTTTATAGGGCATGAATGAGTTGGAGATTGGAAAGGAAGCTAGCAAAAATGGAAGGAACACAAGAATTTGAGGAGATAACCAGTGAGAAGTGACGCGGTCGCATGGCACACGCGACCGCGTGAAGCAGAGCAAATCGCAGTGACGCGGCCGCATGGCTCACATGGCCGCGCGGATTGGAAAAGCTCAGGCGACGCGATAGCGTGGACGACGCGAACGCGTGGCAAGGAAAAGCACGAATGACGCGTCCGCATGGATGACGCGATCGCGTGACATGTGCGATCTGCATAATCTGCAGATTTCACTGGGGGCGATTTTTGGACCTTATTTCGACCCAGTTCTTGGCCCGGAACAGCAGACTAGAGCCAGAGAATATGCAGAAATGGAGGAGAACATTCATTCTACACAGTTTACAGTTTTAGATCTAGTTTTTCCTCCTTTAGGTTTTTCTCTCTAGGTTTTAGAATTTTAATTTTGGGAATTGATCTTAGCATTGGAACATTGAGAAGAGTTATTTTTCCTCATCAAGACCTCGTCATTCTAGTTTGTTCTCTTAACTTGGTTTTATTCTTCCATGCTCTTTGCTTTGTTCAATTTTGTCATTTGAATACTTTCATGATTATTTGATACAGGGATTATTTCTTCCATTTTAATTTATTTTTCCATTCCAATAATCATGTCTTCTTTTAATTCCCTTTCATGTGTTATGAATTTATTATTTACAATGAGTGAGTAGTTCCCTCACTTGATGGGGAGTTGATTGAAAGGAACCCTTGAGTTGGAAGGATTGAAAGAAAAATTGTAATTGGGTTAACTATTGGATTGTTATCTAATCACTAACACCAATCCCTTTGAACTAAGTGGGTTGCAACTCGTGAACAGATCTAGCATTCCAACTTGTTTGATTTTCCTTTACCTAGTAAAGGATAACTAAACGGAACAACCATTAATTATAAATTAATCTTGAAATCATCCCATCAATAATAGAGATTCCAACTAATCAACTCCCAGTCAAGGCTTTTATTCATATTATTTAAATTTCCCCTTTTTAATTTCCCTCTACTTAACTCAACTTCTTGGAACATCTGATTAATAAAATAGCACAATTTTCTGCAACTCGTTGGGAGACGACCTAGGACTCCAACTCCCAGTAATTTTTAATTTAAATTCTCTGTGACACATTTCTAAATTGATAGGCAGATTTTCGGTGAGTTAAGAACTATACTTGCAACGTAACTATTTTAATAATTTTTAATTCACCAACTTCTGAGCCTCATCAAAGACACAGTGAGAAAAGAGTTGGCACCTCTTCCCACGCTAGGTGCCACTCCCCAAGTGGGAAAACATTTAACCCTTTTATTTCCCACCCTTCCCACCACAACATTCACCCATTATAAAAGCCTCACTTCACCATCTCCTGTTCCACTTCAACAACCCCAATCACAAACGAAGAGCATACAGCCCTCACCTTCCTTTCTCTGTTCATCTTTTACCATCTCTTTCCATACTTTCTTTCTTTTTTTCTTGATTGGGACAATCAAGTCCTAAGTTTGGTGTTGGAGCAAAACCTTGTTTTGCTTGCTCTTTCTTGCAACCCCCATTTCACTCTCAAACACACTCTCTCAACCTCATGGCACTACCAAAAAGCTCAGCCTCAAAGAAAAGAAAAATCAAAGAACCAACCTCTGGATCCTCAAGTTCCTTCAATGACTACAAGTTCCTCTCCGTATTCAACCAAAATCAATTCTATGGTTGGGTGAGTGAGAGGGAGATCATTCCAGAAGTTGGGTTCTAATTAGGGAGGAACGAGCACATTGAAATCAACATTGAGATCAACAATAGAGGTTGGTCACTTCTATGCAACCCACCAAGGAAAGTGGTAGAGAGCTTGGTAAGGGAAGTTTATGCCAACGCAGTGCCTCAACCAGGGCAACACTATGGCCACATTAGCTATGTAAGGGGGAAGTCCATTGACTACAGTCCCTCTAACATAGAAAGAATGCTAATGGTGAAGAGGACAAGCTCCACTCGGAGCTATGAAGAAAGAATGAAGCAGCAAGACCCTAGGTTTGAGGAGATCCTGAATGAGATTTGTGTGATGCATGTGCGTTGGATCAATGATAAGGATGGGATACCAAATCAATTAAGGAGAAGAGATTTGAGCCCCCAAGCTAGAGGGTGGCTAGAATTTGTGAGGAGGTCCCTAATCCCCACATCCAACACTTCAGAGGTGACCAAGGAGAGAGCTGTACTCATCTACAACATCATGAAAGGAGAGAACATCAACGTGGGGGAGATGATTGCCAACAACATCAACAAAGTGCTGAAAAGCACCAATGACAACACAAGGTTGGCATTCCTCAGCAATATACAAAGGCTATATAATGAGGCTGGAGTTGAAAAGATCATTGATGAAGTGCTTGTGAAGCAAGACAAGGTCATAACTACCAAAAAGATGGCCAAGGTGGTAGCTGTGCACCCACTCAACAGGGCCAGAGAACGAAGAGCTCATGCCCATAAACCACCACAACAACAAGAAGAAGAAGAGGCAGAAGAGCAACCTCAATTCCCGGCACTTCAACCACCACAATACCAATATCAGCAATTTCCAGAGGGATTCAACTGGGAGCAATTGCAAGGAGATGTACATCAAATGAAGGGAGATCTACACCACTTGAGGGAAGATGTCAATCAACTCAAGGAAACTCAACAACAACAATGGAGCTAAGTCAACTAAAACATTCAACAACTCCAAGGGAATTGGGAGTATATGAGGAAGGAGTAGCAAGAACAATTTGATTGGGGAGAAGTGCGAAGTGTATTGGACAAAATAGCATAGCCTGGCAAATAGCAACAGAGGAAATCCTAGCCAAACATAAAGAAGATGAAAGGAATATATGAGAAAGGCAGGATTTTGGAAGCCCAAGGACACCAAAGCACAAGAAGGTTCCTCCAAGCCAGATGAAGGTGGCTCCTCCCCCTCCAAGAAGAAGGACAAAGGGAAGGGACCAATGAACTAAAGATGAAGCTGCTCAAGGTTGTTGAGTCCCATGGTTGACACTTTCTAATTCTGAAATCTTGTTTAAGTTTTTGCTTTATTTACTTTTTGAATAAATAGTCATGCTAGGATAGTTTATGCTTTATGCTTAGTTTTAATTCCTGTTTAAAATCTTTATGAGCTATTTTTTTTCAAGAAAGAAAATGCCATATATTTCAAGTCTTCATTTCAACATAAATAAAAGTAGAGTTTGTCCCCTAAGAGTCACTGTGAGTTGTGCAAAAATAATGAGAGAGACCAAGGACAAGAGAGATCATCAAACAAATTAAGAAATAAGAAACCCAGTCTAAGACCTTGGATGAACTAAAAAGAAAATGAGTCATAGAAGAGCAACTAGTCCTAGAAGGTACAACAAGGGGAAGGTTAAGGGGTGTTCCTTGAATATCCATAGAACCAAGAGGTAGTAAGCAATGAAGACCCAAGGCTTTGAGCATCAACTACTGGGATAGAAAAAAAAATATTAAAAAGCTCAAAAAGGAATTAAAGATCTTAGTAGATGCTTGTGGTGAAGATGTGTCAAGAAAAGACCTGGGCAAGTAAATTCTTAGGGGTGTCTCAACACCTGGTACCCTAAAACTAACTGGTTTGGGAGTGCTAATTGAAAGCCTAATTAAAGGGTTGTCTTGAGACAAAACACTTAGAGTCGTGGTCAAGAAAGCAAAACGACCCTTACTACTTCAAGGTGACAATCAATAGAAAGGACCCCTAAAGCCTATACCTGAAAGAACCCTCAAGGATCCAAGAGCTTTTCATGACATTAAAACATTCATACATGTGTTGAACACTTAGTCTTACTCTTAGTTGTATTACATTCACTCAAAGCCAAGGCCTCAAGTTATAAAGGTTTACTCACATTGATTTGCTTCGGACAAGCAAAACTTAAGTTTGGTGTTGTGATGACTTGCATCATCTACCCTTCTTTTTTGCATAAAGAAGACCATAAAAGAGTATAAATCTTGTTTGATCAGTACAATTCATGCATTATTTGATGAATATTATGGTACACTACTTTGAGATGAGTTGTACTGAATTTCAGGTGAGAAAAGCATCAAAAATTGCGTAGAAGACAAACAAGAAGCTGGGCATGTGAAACTGGCATGCCACTTGAAGCAAACGCCACAAAAATGCACTGGCGTGGCACGCCAGGAGCTGGGCGTGGCACGCCAATACTAAAGTCCAGAGAAGAAGTCCAAGCATGCATGTGGGCGTGGCACGCCAGAGACTGGGCATGACACGCTAATACAAAATTCCAGAGAGCCAAATGGAGGACACAAAATGGGCATGGTACACCAAGCTGGGAGTGGCACGCCTGGCTCATCAACTACTATGGGCGTGCCACTTGAGCAAAGGGGCGTGGCACACCAACTCACCATTCCAAGAAGAACCTTCACTATGGCGTGCCACTTGGTGTCGAAGGCGTGGCACGCCAGCCTCAAGAAGTCACTTGGGCGTGCCACTTGAGAACCTAGGCGTGGCACGCTGGTACAACAATTCAGAGAAGGGGCTGAAGGCAATTAAAGACTGGGCATGCCACTTGAAGTAACCAGGCGTGGCACGCCAATGCACAAAGGACCAAAAGCAAGGACTGGGCATGCCACTTGGTATCGAAGGCGTGGCACGCCAACCTTTAGGCGTGGCACGCTGGTATAAGTTTCCAGAGAGGATGAAGGAGGCCAATTACATGGGGCGTGCCACTTGGTATCGAAGGCGTGGCACGCCATTCACCATTCTTCATTTAGGCGTGCCACTTGAGCAACCAGGCGTGGCACGCCAGTGTCATTCAAAGAGAAGCATTGGGGCGTGCCACTTGAGTTCGTGGCGTGGTACGCCAAACAGAGGAACCACTCACTCACAAAAGGGGCGTGGCACGCCAGACCCTGGGCGTGCCACGCTAGTTCAACTTTCCAGAGAAGCCTAGCCGAGCATAAAGCAAGGGCGTGGCACGCCAGAGCTTTGTCATGGCATGCCAGTACAAGTTTCCAGAGGCAAAGATAAGTGAGAAAGGCAAAGGGCGTGCCACTTGAGTTCGAAGGCGTGGCACGCCAAGGTTGTTAGAGGGACGAACGTGCCACTTGATGGATTAGGCATGGCACGCCAAGCTGGAAATGAAGGGCACGGGACACGGTGGAATGTGAAGTCATATGGCGACGCGTACGCGTACATGACGCGTACGCGTGGATAGCAAAATGTCAAGCGACGCGTACGCGTAGATGCTCGCATGTGACCTCATTAAAGTGAAAACGCTGAGGGTGAATTCTGGGCTTCCCAGGCCCAAATCCAACTCACTTCTGAGCCTATTATATGCAGAAATCAAGAGGAGTCAAAGGGGGGGGGGAGTCATAATTGAATTTTGGAGGGAATGCTTTAGTTAGTTACTAGAGAGAGAAGCTTTATCTTCTCTCTAGAATTAGGTTCGATGTAGATTAGGAATTCTTAGATCTAGGTTTAATTCATGCTTTGATTTACTTTTCCTTTACAATTTCTTGCTCCTCTACCTCTCATCTCTCTAGTTTAGTACTTTAATCCTTGTATTTGTTTACTTTATTGTTGATGTACTTTGTTTCTTCTATTTTCCTTTACTGCAATTTATGTTTCATGTTCCTTTATTGTTGATTTGAATTGTTGTTGTTTAATTCCTTGTAATTGAGTAGTTGTAGATTCATATTTCTTGCAATTTGATTTTACTTTCCTTTTATGCCTTCCAAGTGTTTGACAAAATGCTTGGAAGGATGCTAGAGTAGAATTTTCTCCTCTTGGCTTTGGTTGAATAATTGGAGACTCTTGAGTTATCAAACTCTTTTATTGATTGATAATTGAAAGTTGCAAGTTGATTTGAATTCCACTAAAGCTAGTCTTTCCTTAGGATTAGACTAGGACTTGTGGACTCAAGTTAATTTATCCACTTGACTTTCCTTCATAGTTAGAGGTTGACTAACTGGGAGCAACGTACAATTCTTGTCACAATTGATGAGGATAATGAGGATAAGAGTTCTAGTTCTCATACCTTGCCAAGAGCTTTTATCATTTGAGTTTCATTTACCTTAATGTCATTTACATTTCATGTTCCTTATTCAAAACCCCAAAATACACATCCCATAACCAATAACAAGAATACTTCCCTGCAATTCCTTTGAGAGACGACCCGAGGTTTGAATACTTTAGTTATTTTTATTGGGGTTTGTTACTTGTGACAAACAATTTTTTTGTATGAAAGGATTATTTGTTGGCTTAGAAACTATACTTGCAACGAGATTTCAATTATGAATTTTATACCGTCAAAAATCCAATCATCAAAATGGCGCCGTTGCTGGGGAATTGCAAATGTGCACTTGTTATTTGTTATTGTATATATGTGAATATTGTGAATATGTTTACCTTTTGCTTCTTTGTTAGTCTTTGGTAGTTGTTGGAGTTTGTTCTCTTTATTTGTTACTAGTCTTTATTTTTATTTTCTCTTGCTATCATGAATTCTCACTTTGGCTATGAGTTTGGTTCAAATTATGTTGTAGAAAATGGTAATTTCAATGACAACATGCATCAAGGATAGAACAATCAAAGATGGGAGGAGCCTCAAGGATTTGATCACTCTTCGTGGCAACAACCTCTGGTTTCCTATAGGTATAATTCCCATCTTAATGCATGTCAATTCAATGGCTATGGTGAATTTCCTTGTGACTATCAACAACCACCATCATATGCCTATGAACCCCCTCCACAACATAAGCCTAAACCATACTCACAAGCCCCTTTTCACCAAACACCTTCATATGACCCTAATCCTTACCCACCATACCAACAATCATATGAGCCATATGAACCACACATAGAACTACCACCATTCCAACCTCAACATTTCCAAGAACCACCCCCTCCATACTATTACCAAGACGAACCACCTCCAATGTGTGCAAACTCTCACCCAGAAGATGAATTTTACTTTCCACCACAACCCTCCATGGAAGAATATTCATGTCCATCGATCCAAGAGCAATATGATCTTACTTATGCTTGCAAGTTGGAACAAGAATCAAGAGATCGCCTCAAGAAAATAATAGACCGGCTTCAAGTAACCATCCGTCAAAAGATAGACTCTTGGGACTCATGCCCCAAGAAAAACATGTTCAACGATGATTGTGGAGGAGCAACCGTGGAGTGTGTTGTTGATAAACCACTATTTTATGGTTTATCTTGTGCTAATTTGAGTGGTTTTCATCAGCTTTTCACCCACTTATTCATATGACTTGCATGGTTTTACAATTCCTTCCTGGATTTATTCTATGATTGAAAACTTGCTTCCTAAAGCTTTAAATTGTGTATTTTAATTTCTCCTTTATACCATTCAATGCCGTGATTCGTGTGTTAAATGTTTCAGGCCTCATAGGGCAGGAATGGCTTAGAGAATGGAGAGGAAGCTTGCAAAAATGGAAGGAGCACAAGAAATAAAGGAGACAACCAGCAAAAAGTGACGCGCACGCATGGCTCACGCGTGTGCGCAAAACGGAGAAAATCACAGCGACGCGTACGCGTGCTTGACGCGTACGCGTGGAAGCAGATCAGCACAACGATGCGAGCGTGTGCCTGATGCGCACGCGTGGAAAGGGAATTCAACCAGTGACGCGAACACGTGGACGACGGGTACGCATGGCATGCGCGATCTGCAGAAAATTCAGAAAATGCTAGGGGCAACTTTGGGCCACGTTTTGACCCAGTTTTCAGACCAGAAACACAGATTTAAGTCAGGGAACATGCAGAGACTCACGACGTTCTGATAATTCATAATTTTAGGTTTAGATGTAGTTTTTAGAGAGAGAGGCTCTCTCCTCTCTCTTAGGATTTAGGATTAGGATTCCTCTTAAAGGATCTTGGATTTCTTCTTCTGAATTTTTAGGTTCAATGTTCCTTTTATTTATTTTCTCAATTTGGTTTATGAACTCTTTATGTTTAGATTGATTTTCTATTTAATACAATTTGAGGTATTTCAGGTTTATGATTTTTAATTTTGCTTTTTACATTCTTTGCTTGAATTGATTAATTGGAGGCACTTGAGTTATCAAACTCTTTGTGATTGATAATTGTTATCTTTGCTGATTGATTTCAATTCCAATAACTCTAGTCTTTTCTTAGAAATTGACTCGGACCTGTGGAATCAAATTGATTCATCTACTTAACTTACCTTCATAGTTAGAGGTTAACAAAGTGGGAGCAAAAATCCAATTCTCATCACAATTGATAAGGATAACTAGGATAGGACGTCCAGTTCTCATATCTTGCTAAGAACTTTATTAGTTATTATTTTATTTTCCTTGCAATTTTCTTTTCCTATTTCTCAACCCAAAACCCCAATTTACAGGACTCATAACCAAAATAAAAATACCTCCCTGCAATTCCTTAAGAGACGACCCGAGGTTTGAATACTTCGGTTATAAATTTTATTGGGTTTTGTTACTTGTGACAACCAAACTTTTGTAAGAAAGGAATTCTTGTCGGTCTAGAAGCTATACTTACAACGGAAATTTATTTGAGAAAATTCTAGATCGCGCGAGAGTTTCATTCTTCAAAATGGCACCGTTGCCAGGGAATTGCAAACGTGTGCCTTATTATTGGTTATTGTAAATATTTGCTTTTTAATTAATTTTTTCGAAAATTACAAAAAAAAAAAAGAAAAAAAATTCAGATTTTTATTTTAAAATTTTTATTTTGCTTGTTTATTTGATTTTATTTTTTTTTAATTTTTATTAGTTGCTATGAGTTCTCACCCCCATCACTTTGAGTTTGGTTCCAATGTTGTTGCAAGGAATGAAAATTATAACAGGAACATGCATCAAGGTCAAAACAATCAGAGATGGAAGGAGCCACGAGGATCTGATCAACCCTTTCGGCAACAACACCTTCCACAGTACCACAGACAAAGACCATTCCATAATGCATGCTGAGACAATAGTTATGGTGGACCCTTTCGTAACAACCAACCTCCACCAAATTACTATAGTTAAGAGCCATTCCAGGGAGCATACCAAGATGATGGCTATGGTGAAACCCCTTGTAGTTACCAAAAAGGCCCACCATATGATTATGAACCGCCTCCTCAACACAACTCTAGACCACCATACTCACAAGCCCCCTACTACCAAACATCATCACATGATTCTAACCCTTATCCACCATATCAACCACCCTATGAGCCATATGAGCCATACATAGATCCACCCCAATTCCAACCCAATTACCCCCAAGGACCACCACATCCATATCCATCAATCCAAGAGCACTATGATCCTACTTATGATAGTCGAGCGCAACAAGAATCAAAGGATCGTCTCAAGGAAACAGTGGAAAAATTTCATGCAACCCTTCACCAATTGGACCGAGCGATAAGCCGAACAGCACCCGAAGCTTTCATAGCTAAAGAATCTCAATTTGAGAACAAGGAATTAAAGTGTGCTATGCAACAAGTGGAAAAGATGGAGAGTGATGAACCACCCTCTTATCATGAACCTTTCCTCCCAAATAATGAGCCCTGACATCTACTTCAACCTTCAATGCATGATACTATTGGTGTTCTTCCTCAAGGGCAAAGAGAGATGAAATGGGGAGTACTAGAATTCGCGACTACCTTTACCAAGGTAGTAAATCGATTAGCTTCCCAACATTTGAACACTCGAAGTACTCCCATGGCTACATGTGGAGAATCAAAAGAAGAGCGTAGCATGAAGGAGACACTAGAAACTCCGATGGGCAATAAGGAACATGGCTTTGTATTGGAACAAGTGGAGGAATCCATAATAGTTACAAATAAAGAAGTGGTTGAAGATTTAGGAGATGCTAAACCTCTATGGGAATCTAGGATTGTAGAGTACCCCTCTAATAAGATTGAAATTGATGTCAAGAAGGCCAGTGCATAACCACCATGGCATATTCCTTATGAAGACTTGGATGGGATAGATCAAGAAGTAAGTTCCCTTGGTGATGAGAATCATGCATCAAGTCCTCCTAGTGATAAATCTACATCCACAAATGAACTCCTTGAGTATGAAGTCTCTTCTCTGATTGAGTCTGCAAATGATGTGGAAGTAGAAGCCCTTCGAAAAGGATGGACGGGAGTTAAGTAGTGGAGAAGAGTTGGATAAAATTGATGAACAAAGGATTGAAATTAAGAGATCTTGTGAGGAGGTAGAGGTCCTTAGAAAAAAGAGGACAGGATACACTTTGTCAAGATCCTTGGAAGCTTCTTTGCCTAGGTTGTTGATGATGAGAATTCTGGCATAGTTTGGAATCGATCAAAGACAAGCATCAATTCGTTGGTAGCATAGTCCAAACCAACAATAAATTCCCACTATCAAATATTAAATTCAAAACCTATAAACCGAGAGTATTTAAACCTCGGGTTGTCTTTCCTAGGAGTTGCAATGAAGTGTACATTTATTGGCTATGAGAGAGAGCATGGGAAATTGGGAAAGCAAGAGAGCAAGGGAATATAAATAGCAAGAAAGTAAATGGAAAGCAAGAAATGTAAGTAGCAAGGAATTGAAATAAGCATGCATGAAATTAAATGGCAACTCTTGGCTAGAATTGGAGAATTTAGGATTCATATCCTAGTTGTGGACCACAAACATGGCAATTGGGTGGAATCAATCCAAACTAGTAAATCATCCTTGAGAATTAGTCGAAAAGCCATAATTGATCTCAGTCCATAAGTTCTAGTCAACTCACTAATTACTTAGTGAAAGACTAGCGTCAATGAAAACCAAACAAATTAACTATTCTGATACAATGCGGAATGGACATCCACAACTCAATTCCACCCAAACATCCAATTTCTCAACCAAGAGTGTGAAAACTAAACATGCGAGAAATTAAACATCAAATCAATAAAAGTCAAAAGCAATTAAAAGTCAAAGCAAGGAAGATTAAAATATAAGAAACCTCTTGGCAAGTAATTGAGAACTAAGGCTACCTATCCTAGTCATTAACCACAAACATATGATGATTATGAAGAGTTAATCCTACTTAGTCAACCTTACATCGAAGATAAGTCAAATAGGCATAGTTAATTTCAATCCCTAAGTCCTATGTCAACACTAAGGGGTCACATAGAGTTAAGGGAGACCAAATCAACTAACTACTCTAATGTATCAAACAAGAATGGACATCAATGACTCAAGGATCACCAAAGTCAACAATTCCAAGCCAAGAGTGTAGAAAAACTAAGTGAAAACTAAGCCAAGCATTTTATCAAACACTTGGTGTGCATGAGAATAAAATAACAACAACTAAAGAAAGCAATAAATGTCATGGAAACATAAATTTGCATTAATTAAAATTAAAATGACAAAAGAGTGCTCATAACATAAAAGTGGAAAAATAAAGGAAATACAAGAGAAATAAAGAAGAACAAAGATGCAATAACAATAATTGACAAAGAAAAGTAAATGAAAACAAGAATTAAGAGTAGAAATTACAAGAATTTAAACTAAAGAACCCTAATTCTAGAGAGAAGGGGGAGCTTCTCTCTCTAGAAACTAAGAGAAAACATAATAAAAACTAAACATAATTGCCCCCCTTCATTCCTCTTCACTTTGGCCTTAAATAGCTTCAGAAAATGAGTTGGATTGGATTTTGGAGGCCCAAAATTCACCCCCAGCAATTTGCATTAATGAGCTCACGTGCAGGGACCTGTGCGGATGCACGTCTGTACACATGCTGAATTCTAACTTCTGTGTATGCACAAGTACCTGTGCATACACACACATAAACTTATGTCCACTATAGCAAATTACATATCATTTTGAAGTCCCGGACGTTAGCTTTCCAATGTCGCTAGAACCGCCTAATTTGGACTTCTATAACTCAAGTTATGACCAATTTAGTACATAGAGGTCAGGGCTGGCAGCTTTCCAAATCTCATTTTCTTTATGATTTCTCCCCTTTTGGATGCTTTTTCTTCACTTCTTCAACCCATACTTGTCTTGGAAACCTAAAATCACTTAACAAATATATCAAGGCACCACATGGAATTAAAGTTAATTAAAATTGACTAAATTAAGCACAAAAGACAATGTTTTCACTTTCAAGCACAATTTAGGAAGAAATCTCAAAAGCATGCTATTTAGATGAATAAATGTGGTTTATGTGATGAAATCCACTCAAATCAAACCAAAATATATCGTAAAATATGGATTCATCAATTTTTCCACACTTAAACGAAGCATGTCCTCATGCTAAACCAACCAAAGGAGATGAATGAAGGGATAATTATTAATGCAACTACCTACATGCATGTAACTATACTAAATGCTATCTATATATCTACCCTATAATTCCTATTGAGTTTGGCAAAAATAAACAAAATAATTTCAATCAATCCAAAGTAGGAACTTAGGGCTAAAACAAGGAAAATATAGCAATATGATCAATGTCCAATGATTTGATTTGGAATTTTCAAAATTAAGTTCAACAACTTGCAAGAAGATACAAAATAACCAATGGAAACATAAAATTGAGCAATTGAAACCCTCACCGGATGTTTTTACACTCTAATCGCTCAGTGTGTTGGGTTTAATCACTCAATCCTCCTTTAATCATGTTTTTCAAAGATTTGCAAGTCATCTAACAATCAACTAATATTGGATGAATGAATGCAAATATCATGAGGACTTTTGAGGGTTGTAATGGGGCTTAGGTAAGGGTAGGATTAATATGGTTAAGTGGGCTATTAGATTGGATCTTTGATTAGCTCAAGCATCCCACCTAATCCTATATATCATCCCATGTACATAACAAAACAATCCTAACTACCCATTTATCCCTTTTTCATGTTCACTCATGCATCTTTCTTTTTCAATTCACACACATATGCATCCTTTATTTACATTCTTATTATCATTTCATTTTTTTTTCTTTTTTCTCTTTTTTTCTTTTTTTTCTTTTCTTTTCTTATAATCAACAAAAAGAGATGCATATGTTTTAACCAATAGATGCAAGAGTAGTTACCCATTTTTTCCAAATTTTCAATATGAGAACCCAAAACACTTACTACCAAAGTTTCCCACAAATTCCCCCACACTTGATTAACACACACACTTAAACCCAAGCTAATCAAAGATACAATTCAAGGACATTAATAGTTTTTCACTTAGGGCAAATGATGTGCTTAAAATAAGAACAAAGGGGAATTAAAAGGCTCAAAAGTGGTTTACAAAGGTAGATGCAAGGGTTGGTGATGAGAAGACTTTTGTATGGTTTAGAATTCACAATTGAAGTCTCATTGCAAGTATAGTTTCTAAACCAACAATAGTCCTTTCATACAAAAGATTGTTTGTCACTAAAACAAACCCCTAAATTTATAAACCGAAGTATTGAACCTAGGGTCATTCTCCCTAGGAATTACAATAAAGTGCCTTGTTATTGGTTATGAGGTATGTTTTGGGGTTTTTGATATGAGACATGAAATATAAATGGCAATGAAAATAAACTAATAAGTAAAAAGGCCTTGGCAAGGTTTGGTGTTCAAGGATCTCTATCCTAATCACTAACCACAACATGAGAATTGGCAAGGATCAACCCCACTAAGTCATCCTCTAACTAATAAAGGAAAGTCAAGTGAGCTATGTCAATCCAAGTCCATAAGTCCTAGTTCTCCACCAAATCAATTAGTGAGATCTAGCGTTAATGGCTCCAAATCGTTAATCACTTGGACATTAGTAACTCAAGAGTTCCTAAGTTACCTTCCCAAGCCAAGAGCACTAAAATCTACTCTAAAATCCAACCAAACATTTTATCAAACACTTGGAAGGCATAAAAGGAAAGCATAGTAAAATTGCAAGAAAGGTAAATCTACACTATTCAACTTGCAAGAAATTAAACAACAACAAATCAAATGAACAATAAAGGAACATGAAAACATAAATTGCATTGAAATAAAAATAGAAGAAACAAAAGTGCATGAACATAAAAGTAAAGAGTTACAAGAATTAAATGCTAAACTAGAGAGAGGAAAGCTAGAAGAAGAAGAATTGCAAAAGGAAAAGTAAATCAAAGCATGAAATTAACCTAGATCTAAGAATTCCTAATCTAGATCTAACCTACTCCTAATCCTAGAGAGAAGAGAGAGCTTCTCTCTCTAGAAACTCACTAAAAGCATGTGAAAACTAAAATAAAACTAAACTAATGACTAGATGTCTCATTCCTTATCAATCCTTCGGTTAAATAGCATCAGAAGTGAGTTGGATTGGGCCCACAAGGCTTTAGAATTTGCTGGCCACGAATTTGCATTTAATGAATCACGTGCAAATTGACATGTACGCGTACCGTGCACGTGCGCCCCTCTATGCGCGGTGCGACTATGGCAAATCTTAGATCATTTTGAAGCCCCAGATGTTAGCTTTCCAACGTAACTAGAACCACATTATTTGGACCTCTGTAGCTTAGGTTATGGTCGATTAAGTGCGAAGAGGTCGGCTTGACAACTTTTGCGATTCCTTCATTTCTTCATGAGTTCTCCATTTTTACATGCTTTTCCTTCATTCCCTTGATCCAATCTTTGCCTCCTAAAATCTGAAATCACTTAACAAACATATCAAGGCATCTAATGGAATCAAGGTGAATTAAATTTAGCTATTTTAAGACCTCAAAAGCATGTTTTCACTCTTAAGCACAATTAAAGGAGAATTTACAAAACCATGCTATTTCATTGAATAAATGTGGGAAAAGATGATAAAACTCCCTAAATTCAACACAAGATAAACCCTATAAATGGGGTTTATCAACCTCCCCACACTTAAACCAAGCATGTCCTCACGCTTAAACCAAGAATGAAGCAACGGGTGTGACATTTATTCAATGTAAACTAATCTAAATGCAAACTACCTATATGCAACTATCTACATGAATGCAATTGCTTGGTCAAAATAAGTCAATTTCCAAGAACACAATTATGCACAAGGGCTAAGGGTATTAACAACCATGCCAAACCACAATTGAATTGAGCTATTAAATATTTTTACAAACTTGCATGAAGAATGATGATCATAGGTGAAAACATGTAATTGAGCATCAAACCCTCACCGGATGTGTTTGCACTCTATTCGCTCAAGTGTTTAGGGTTGATTCACTCAATTCTCCCCTAATCATACTTTGCAAGATTTGTTTTTCTTCTAACAATCAACATTTATTTCATGCATGCATACACCTATCATGAGGTCTTTTCATTGGTTGTAATGGGGTTAGGGTCAAGGTAGGATGCATATTTGGTCAAGTGAGCTTGAAATTTGAATCTTTGATAAGCTTAGACTTCCCACCTAACCTATGACATCCTATACAATTCAGACTAACCTAACTACCCATTTATCACTTTTTAACATACTCATGCATTTTCTTTTTATTTCACAACACTTATGCATTGATTCTTATTGAGCTTTACTTTGCTTTGGGGCATTTTGTCCCATTTTTATTTCTTTCTTTTTCTATTTATTTTTTTTCTTTCTTTTTCTTTCTTTTCCTTTTTCTTTTGTTTTTCTCATTTTTTTCATTTTTTTCTTTCTTTCAAACTATATACAAGAACATCAATGTATAAGGTCTATACATTTTAATTAACACATGAGCATGTACCTAATTCCCAATATTTACAACAAAAATACAAAACTACCCTTTTATTCACCCAATGTCCCAAGTTTTCCCACATTTGAATGATACACACACTAGCCTAGGCTAATCAAAGATCCGAATTAAGGACTTTTATTATTTTTCGCTTCACGGCTTGTAATGTGCTAAGTTAAGAACAAGTGAGTTAAGTATAGGCTCAAAGTTGGCTAACAAAGGAAGATAAAAGATAAGGCTATTTGGGTAAGTGAGCTAAATGAAATGATGGCCTCAATCATATAAATGCATGTCTACACAAAATAATGGACATAAAGAATCGAATAAATCAAAGATTGCAATCATAGAAAGAGAATAATGCACACAAAAAGAAGAAAAATAAGTGGTTATATAATGTAACCACACCATTAGGCTCAAGTCTCACTTGCTTGTGTTCTTAGCTCAAAAACATGACCCACAATATATATAATTCAAGCAAGTCCTATGAGAAGTTTTCACTCAAATCAATTGGCGCCCTATAGATAGAAATCTTGAAGAACCTCATTATTTTGACTAACCTTATTGTGTATATATATGCAAAAATAAGAAAATGAAACAAAAATCCTAAAAGACCTAAAAAAAATAAAATGAAAAGGTGTTGAGATTAGAAACTTGTCACCCAAAATCGCCGACCGGTCGGACGACCTCCCCACACTTGAAGATTGCACCGTCCTCGGTGCATGTAAAGAAGAGCAAGGTGGATGGGTTGCTACAATTGATGAGCTCCGTCAAAAGATTGTGCGGATGACTTGTTTGTTGCCCCATTTAAAAAGCTTTTCCTTTTCCTCCTTTCTTTGTGGCCAACGGAGAGAAAAAGAAAGAAAATTAAGCCTACAACAAAGATATTAAAGCAAATAGAACATAGGCGGGGGCTAATGCCAAATAAGGGTAAGGTTCTCACTACATGGTAGCTACAACATGTGAGTGAGAAAATAATATAAGTTAAGGCATATCAATTAACACTTGATGCAAGAGCAAAATCAAAGCATAAAGAGCACTCAAAAGCATCAAGTTCGAACAAGAAAGAGTGGGTCATGAAAGACAATATGAGGTCATATCAATGCACAAAGACACAAGTGTCATATAAGATTAAAGCATAGATTTAAAGGTTTTATCACCCATCAATATCAAACAAGTCATGAAGCACCAAAGCAATGCAAGAATGCTCAACAATTGAGTAAGAGAATTCAACACCATTATGAAAATAAGAAACTCGAAAAAAATGAAGTAAAAACAAGCTATAAAAACAAAAATGGAAATGTAAAGAATAAAAGTATGCGAATGTAATGGACAAAAGAAAATGGAAGATGAAAAAAAAAACTTTTTTTTACAGGTGCAGACGCGTCATGCACGCTTACGCGCCGATGTGCATTTTGGTCGAAGGGCGCGTACGCGCCAGGTGCGCGCACGCGTACAGGTGGTTGTGCTAGTGGCACAATGTTGGCCCAAGGTTCGCGCAACTCTTAGGTCCATGGCCTGGAAATTGCATCTCTAGATCGGCGCGAACGCGGCATGTGCGCGACTGCGCGCATTGCAAAATGTGAATATTGATGCGTATGCGCGCAGTATGCACTTCGCGCGATTAAGGTCATGGACGCGTACGCGCCAGGTGTGCGCATGCGCGAGCAGTGTTATTCCTGGGGCTCAGAATCGGCCCAGAATTTGCACAACTCTCTGGAAAATGACCTAGGAGTTGCAAGCGGCCTATGGGCGCGTACGCGCCTAGTGCGCGCACGCGCGCCCCCTTTTTTTTTCAAAAATAACAACAACTGCTCAAAATCCTCCTGATGTTACCTACAGCTCAAAATTGATCAAAAACGCAAAATTACAAAAATCTTTTTGACTTTTGAAACTTTTCCAACTACTAAACAAGCAAAACTTGCATGTCAAGCAACAAATAACCAAATTATTAAAACAAGCCTATATGAAGAGAAAAACTACCTACAATGGTAACTCAATCACTTATTAATCAAAGCTACAAGAGAGTGGAAAGAGTTTACCATGGTGGGGTGTTTCCCACCTAGCACTTTTGTTTATTGTCCTTAAGTTGGACATTTGATGGGGTCCTTGCTATGGTGGCTTATGCTTGAATTCATCCTTGAATCCCCACCAATGTTTGCACCTCCAATGGCCACCGGGATCCCAAATTAGGCGCATAAAGTTTTCAAGGAAGCGTAAGCAAGTGACAAGGCCACAAAGTTGATAATTGTCTATGTGTATTCCGGGGTCCCATACTTTGTTAGTCAACCCCCCTTCTTCTTGATCTTCATGCTTCTAATAGGGTGACAAACTTATTGAATTCTCTTTGTAACTCCTTCTCATCATCCTAATTCCAATGACTTGAATTCCACTCCACCTTTGAATCCTAAAATTTAAGTTTCTACCCACTATGTACCTTGATTCTTGTTGCCAACCAACATCCAACTCTTTTCTACTTTCTAACCCACAAATATTTCTAAGTTGACCATGCGTTTCTAACAATGCATATTGATATGGGCCAAGAAAATTGAAGGATGAGATGATTACCCACTCAATTTGTAATTTGGATGATGACTTAGCAAGGAAGATATCCAACGGTCTTGACATTGTAGGCTCTACTTCCCTTGGCTCCTCCTTGATGACTGCCATCTTTTGACAACTTTCCTCAATTTCCTCTTGTTTTCTAACTTCTTCCAACTCTTCCTCATTGATCAAAACATGCATTGGAGGTTGTGCACATGCCTCCTCAATATCGGTTTCATATCCCATGGAAGAAGCTTCAACAAGATCACCATTGTCACTTGATGTCGAGTTGTCTTCAATGATGGAACGTCCTTCTTGTTCAACCTCTCCTAGGTCTTCTTCCAATTCTTCTTCTTCAACAATCTCCATCTCTTTCACTTGTTGCAAAACACACTCCATTTCTTTATGCTTAACTTGAGACTCTAAAATCTCCCTCATACTTCCCTCTTCGGTTGTTTTTACACAATCATCCGTGGACATATTTTGCTTGTGGCATGAATCCCACGAGTCCAACTTTTGACGGATGGTTGCTTGAAGCCGATCCATTGCTTCCTTGAGATGATTCTTCGACTCTTGTTCCTCTTCACTAACATATGTAGGATCATATGGCTCTTGGATTGATGGACATGGATATTCTTCCATGGAGGGTTGTGATGGAAAGGAGAATTCATCATGTGGTTAGAAAGGAGGTTCACTAAAGCTTGGAGGTTGGAAGGTGTTTTGGTTGTTGGTAGAAGGTGGAAGTATACAGGACATAAGTTCTTGGAGGGTAGAGGTGAAATTAGTTAATGCGGTTTGGAGCACTTCTTGCTCTTGAGGAATGATACCAAGTGTATCATCCATGGAAGCTTGGGTTGAAGGGTAAAGATGTTGGAGTGGTGGTGATTAAATATTTTTTTGTTCATAATTATCACAAGGATATGCATAGGGGGAGTATGGATTAGGATTGTATGGAGGCAATTGATGGAAATAGGATGTGGATTGAGAATATGGTGGTTGGAATGATGGTATTTGAGGACTATGTTGAAAGCATGGTGCATGAAATGATGGTGGTTGAGTGGCATATTCATGAAAAAGACTATCATATCCATTGGAATGACATGCATTATAGGAGGGATTACCATCATAATAGCTTGGTTGAGGAGGTTGCCATGATGATTGCTCATATAGATGTGGCTCCCTTCTCACGAATTCAACTGTCCCATAATGTGAGCCATCATTCAAGTTTTCATCACCTACAACATAGTCATAACCATATCCAAAACCACAAGGACGAGAATTCATAGTGACCAATAAAAAACAAAACTAATAGAGTCCTAAAACTAACAAAAAACTAACAAACAAGCAAAAGACAAACATATTCACAATATTCACATATATACAATAACCAATAACATAACACCATTGCAATTCCCCGACAACGGTGCCATTTTGATGAGAAGACTTTTGTGTGGTTTAGAATTCACAATTGAAGTCTCGTTGCAAGTATAGTTTCTAAACCAACAATAGTCCTTTCATACAAAAGATTGTTTGTCACTAAAACAAACCCCTAAATTTATAAACCGAAGTATTGAACCTCGGGTCGTTCTCCCTAGGAATTACAATAAAGTGCCTTGTTATTGGATATGAGGTATGTTTTGGGGTTTTTGATAAGAGACATGAAATGTAAATGGCAATGAAAATAAACTAATAACTAAAAAGGCCTTGGCAAGGTTTGGTGGTCAAAGATCTCTATCCTAATCACTAACCACAACATGAGAATTGGCAAGGATCAACCCCACTAAGTCATCCTCTAACTAATAAAGGAAAGTCAAGTGAGCTATGTCAATCCATGTCCATAAGTCCTAGTTCTCCACCAAATCAATTAGTGAGATCTAGCGTTAATAGCTCCCAATCGTCAATCACTTGGACATTAGTAACTCAAGAGTTTTTAAGTTACCTTCCCATGCCAAGAGCACTAAAATCTACTCTAAAATCCAACCAAACATTTTATCAAACACTTGGAAGGCATAAAAGGAAAGCATAGTAAAAAGTGCAAGGAAAGTAAATCTATACTACTCAATTGCAAGAAATTAAACAACAACAAATTAAATGAACAATAAAGGAACATGAAAACATAAATTGTATTGAAATGAAAATAGAAGAAACAAAAGTGCATGAATATAAAAGTAAAGAATTACAAGAATTAAATGCTAAACTAGAGAGAGGAAAGGTAGAAGAAGAAGAATTGCAAAAGGA
This sequence comes from Arachis ipaensis, assembly GCF_000816755.2. NCBI lineage: Eukaryota > Viridiplantae > Streptophyta > Magnoliopsida > Fabales > Fabaceae > Arachis > Arachis ipaensis. Next base: position 77,060,648 of record NC_029794.2, on the reverse strand, counting down.
AAAGTAAATCAAAGCATGAAATTAACCTAGATCTAAGAATTCCTAAACTAGATCTAACCTACTCCTAATCCTAGAGAGAAGAGAGAGCTTCTCTCTCTATAAACTCACTAAAAGCATGTGAAAACTCAATAAAGCTAAACTAATGACTAGATGTCTTTTCCATCTTCAATCCTTGGGTTAAATAGCATCAAAAATGAGTTGGATTGGGCCCACAAGGCTTTAGAATTCACTAGCCACGAATTTGCATTTAATGAATCACGTGCAAATTGGCATGTACGCGTACCGTGCATGTGCGCTCCCCTATGCGCATTGCAACAATAGCAAATCTTATATCATTTCGAAGCCTAGGATGTTAGCTTTCCACCGCAACTGAAATCGCATCATTTGGACCTCTGTAGCTAAAGTTATGGTCAATTAAGTGCGAAGAGGTCGACTTGACAGCTTTTGTGATTCCTTCATTTCTTCATGAGTTCTCCATTTTTACATGCTTTTCCTTCATTCCCTTGATCCAATCTTTGCCTCCTAAATCTAAAATCACTTAACAAACATATCAAGGCATCTAATGGAATCAAGGTGAATTAAATTTATCTATTTTAAGACCTCAAAAACATGTTTTCACTCTTAAGCATAATTAAAGGAGAATTTACAAAACCATGCTATTTCATTGAATAAATGTGGGAAAAGATGATAAAACCCCCTAAATTCAACACAAGATAAACCCTACAAATGGGGTTTATCAGTTGGCCATATGGGTTAAGTGAGCTTAAATCAAAAATGGCCTCAATCATACTAAATGCATTCAAAACAACAAATATAGGACAGATAGACTAAAGCAAATCTAAGATCATAATCATAAAAGGAGTTTATCATACAAGAACAAAAAATTGTGGTTAAAAATGTGCAACCACACAATTAAAGCTCAAATCTCACTTGGTATTTGTTCAAGCTCTTTTCTATGTTCCATAAAAAGATACTTCAAGCAAGTTCAAAAATAAGTTTCAAATCTAATCAATGGAATGCCCTAAAAAGGGATTTCTTGAAAATTCTTTGATGTTTTACCAAACTTATTCAATCTAATCATGCAACATGCAAATAAAACTATAAGCAAGCTAAGATATATACAATCAATCTAAGCAAAATATAATTCAATAAAAGACTAACAAATATTTACAAAAATATAACTAATAAAAGCTAGAAAATAATGCAAAGTGTTGAGAAAGAGAAATTTACGCCCCAAAAGTTGCGGATCCTTTCCCACACTTAAATGTTGCACGGTCCTCCGTGCATGCACTCAATCCGGGGGTGAAGACACGCTCTAAAAGGCTCCACCTTAAGCTGGTGGGCACCGGGGCTCCGGGTTGCTATAGAAAACAAGAATTGAGAAAAAATAAGATATGTGGGTTGATATGATAAAAGACAATGTGTGTGTATTCTAAATGCGCTAGTTTAGAATCCACACATTGATCGGGTGAAAAGGTCAACCACATAAGGAAAAGAAATAGCATGTTCCTCAATCAAGTGGCCTAGGTTTCAAGTAAAGTATAAGCAAGAGTGAATGCACAAATAACCCTAGGTAACCACAACTAAAGTGAATTGAGTATATGAGATATTGGATATTGAAATTGTACAAGTGAAAGCGCAAAATTAATAGAACATGGAACAATTAACAATAACCCATTCAATTATGAAAAGAGACTGCTTATTTACCCTGAGGATTAATGAAATAATCACGTGTATAAGGTGTTTGTTACAAAAAAGTGACAAGTCTTGATAAGAATCAAGTCAAGTCAACTCAAAAAATGCAAAGCATTAACAAGGAACAAATACCTTGTTATGTGATTATATTCACTTAAGAACCATGATGACTAAGTAGTTCAACTCAATTCACTAAAGTACAAGTGCACAATTCATGATTAAGATGCCAAACAAAGATATAGTTCAATACATATGGTAGCTACAACACATGCATTAAACTTGCAATTCATCTAGGCAATCAAACAAAGACTTGATACATAGTGCACATATTCATTAAACTCGAAACCAAATTCAAGCAAGAAGCAACCCAACAATCAACATTAAGCAAATACTTGCAACTTATTTGATTAATAAACAAGCAAACTAAAATTAATATAATTACCAAAAGGAAAATGAGATGCAATAAAAACTAAGTAAAACAAGTAGAGAAGATGGTAAAAGTAAGAGAAGAGTGAGATGGAAGGAAGAAAAAGGGAAGAAGTAGAAAGAAGAGAAGAAAAGAAGCATAAAAGTGAGAAAACAGGGGCGTGCATACGCACAGGAACGTGTGCGTACGCACACTAGGGACATAAGGGTCTGTGCGTGCGCACATAGGCGTTTGCGGACGCATAGAAAGGAAAAGAGGAGGTTTCCATGCATAAAGGGTGCGTGTGCTGCAAGCAAAGGGGGTCCCAAGGGTTGTGCGTGCGCACAGAGCTATGCGTACACACAGAGAGTTTTTTTTTTCCACATGAAGCGTCAAAATTTCTAGCTATCAAGCCTTCTGTGCGTTCGCACACAGGTCCGTGCGCACGTACAGAGGCAAAAAGACAGGGGTGCGGACGCATAAGGAGTGCGAACGCTCCCAACAGAGGAGGCACAAGCTGGTGTGTGCGCGCACAGGTAGGTGCCCGCGCACAGAACACGAGAATTGGGGTTGTGTGGATACGCACAGGTGTGTGCGCACGCACATGCTCTGTTTTTCTCAAAAACTTTTAGTGCTCTAGGGCACCTAACTTGATGTCCAAAATAGCATTTTCAACCCCAAAACTTATTTTACCCAAAAACTACAAGATTAACACAAAAATTCTACCAAACTAAGCTAACTAAAAGAAGCAAAAATTTGACAAACAAGTGCTAAAGGGAGGGAGAGTTAGAAAGATGTTACCAAGCACTTTTATTTAATGTCTTTAAGTTAGACAATTGGGAGAGCTCTTGCTATGGTGGCTTGTGCTTGACTTCTCCACCAATGCTAGAATGTCCAATGTCCTCCGGGATCCCAATTCTAACCATCAACAAAAACAAAAGACAATCAAAAAAAGCTATTTACATATTAACATATATACAATAGCCAAAAACATACACCATTGCAACTCCCCAGCAACGGCGCCAAAAATTTGATGATGACCTAAAGTGGGTTTGGAATTTATCTCAAAATATCAAATTGTTCCAAACCCAACAATTGACCAATATCAAATTTCAATATGAAAATGTCACAATTAATACAAAATTAACCGGGAGTTTTAAATCCCGGGTCGTTCTCCCTAGGAATTACAATGAAATGTCTATTCTTGGCTATGAGAGAAATCGGGGTTGGATGATTGCAAGCAAGAACAAGAAATGTAAATGGCAAAAAATTAAAATGCAAGAAGGTAGCTTGGCATGCAAGAAATTAAAAGTCAAAGCAATTAAAGAAAGCAATAAAAGGGCAATTAAATGCTAAAAAGAGCTCTTGGCAAGGATTGGGTAATTAAGGATTCCTATCCTTGTTGTGGACCACAAACATGGTAATTGTGTGTGAATTAATCCTAATTAGTCCACCCTACATCGAGGATAAGTCAATTAGGCATAATTAACCTCAATCCCTAAGTCCTAAGTCAACACTAAGGGGGTCACATAGAGTCAAGGGAAACCAAGTTAATTAACAACCCTCAGACAATGTGGAATGGATATCCACCACTCAAGTTCACCCAAACACCCAAATTTCCAACCAAGAGTGTGAGAAACTAAGCAAAAACCCAACCAAGCATTTTGTCAAACACTTGGTGGGCATGTAAAGAAAGCATGATAAAATGACAAGAAATAATAAATGCTACAACTACTAAGCAAGAAAAATAAGGATAGTAACTCAATTAAACAATAAATGACATAAAACATAAAATTGCATTAAATGTAAATTAAAGGAACAAGAGTGTGCATAAACATAAAGGACAAATAAAATGAGAAATTAACAAGATAAACAAGGAAATTAAGACAATAAAAATAAAGAAAGGTAGAAGAAACTAGATGAAAACAAGAATCAAAAAGAAAAATTACAAGGAAAGTAAACTAAGAACCCTAATTTCTAGAGAGAAGGGGGAGCTTCTCTCTCTAGAAAATGAACTACATTATGCTAAACTAAACCCTAATTGCTCCCCCCTTCATTCCTCTTCACTTTGGCCTTAAATAGCTTCAGAAAATGAGTTGGATTGGGTTTTGGAGGCCCAGAATTCCCCCCAGCGATTTGCATTAATGAGCTCACGTGCAGGGACCTGTGCGGACGCATAGATGTGTGCGTCCATACACATGCTGAATTCTGACTTGTGCGTACGCACGACTACCTGTACGTACACACACATAGACTTATGTCCACTATAGCAAATTGCATATCATTTTGAAGCTCCGGACGTTAGCTTTCCAATGCCGCTGGAAACGCCTCATTTGGACCTCTGTAGCTCAAATTATGACCAATTTAGTACAGAGAGGTCAGGACTGGCAGCTTTCCAAATCTCATTTTCTTCATGATTTCTCCCCTTTTGGATATTCTTTCTTCACTTCTTCAACCCATACTTGCCTTGGAAACCTAAAATCACTTAACAAATACATCAAGGCACCACATGGGATTAAAGTGAATTAAAATTTACTAAATTAAGCACAAAAGAGCATGTTTTCACTCTCAAGCACAATTTAAGAAGAAATCTCAAAAGCATGCTATTTAGATGAATAAATGTAGGTTATGTGATGAAATCCACTCAAATCAAACCAAAATATATCGTAAAATATGGATTCATCAGTTATCATCTACTTCTGCATTTGAGTTGGTGAAATTCATTTCTATTAGCTTTATTATCCCACTCGAATATGGCTTGCTTGAAACGGATGGTCAACTTAGAGAACTTTGTGGGATGAAGCGTAAGAGAAGGATATTTCGTGGTCGGCGTTGCAAATCAAGGTTCATTTTGGTTGACACATCAAAGATGAGGTACAAAGGTTTGGCTAGTGCTCAATTAGGTGGGTCTATAAGGAGGATTTGGCACTTCATTGATAATTCATTTTGCTTGCCACCCAAATGGAATAATGATGATCAATTTGAAGATGGGTGTAGAAACAAGATATGGGATCCGGGAATACATGAGGATCACTTTTGGGAGCTGATGAACGGATTTTTGCTAGTAAAGAATTCACAATAATTTGGTTGTCACAAGTAACAAACCCCTAAAAATAATAACCGAAGTATTTAAACCTCGGGTCGTCTCTCAAGGAATTGCAGGGAGGTGTGTTACTTATAATTGGTTATGAGATAGTATCTTTTTAGGGTTTGTGAATAAGGAACAAGGAAACAAAATGGCGAGAAATTAAATTAATAACTAAGAAAAGCTCTTGGCAAGGTATGAGAACTAGAAGTCCTATCCTAGTTATCCTTATCAATTGAGACATCAATTGTCCATTGCTCCCACTTAGTTAACTTCTAACTATGGAGGAAAGTCAAGTGGATAAATCAATTTGATTCCTCAAGTCCTAGTCAACTCCCTAAGAAAAGACTAGCTTTAGAAGGATTCAAATTAACTAGCAACTTTCAATTATCAATCAACAAAGGAGTTTGATAACTCAAGAGTCTCCAATTACTCAACCTAAGCCAAGAGGAGAAAAATCTATTCTAAAGTCCAACCAAGCATTTTGTCAAATATTTGGAAGGCACAACATAAAAGCATAGAAAAGAAATAAGAGATAATAGAATCCAAATAACCAATTGCAAGGAATCAATAACAACAATTGAGAGAAGGAGTAATAAACATGAAATACTTCAAATTGCATAAAAAGGAAAATCAAATATGACATGAGATTTCATAAATTAAATTGGCAACATAAAAAAATCAACAAGAGAAATAGATAAACTAAAATGCTAGAACAAATAAGAGTAGAAGAGAAACTAAGTTGAAATAGAGTAGAAATCTAAAATTGAAAATAGCTAAACCTAAGAATCCTAAAACCTAGAGAGAGGAGAGAGCCTATCTCTCTAGAAAACTACATCTAAAACCTAAAAATTATGTGAATGAAAGTTGTGTGAATGAATGTTGTGTGATTCCCCCACTCTGCAGCCTCTAATCTATGTCTTTCGGGCTTGAAACTGGGCCAAAAACAACCAGAAATTGCCCCCAGCATTTTCTGATACGTCCAACACGTGGCAGTGTCACACGTACGCGTCGATGAACTTTTGCAAGGTCACGCGTACACGTGCTCCACGCGTGCGCATCACCTAACTCCATAGTAACTATGGCAAATTGCATACCATTTTGAAGCTCCAGATGTTAGCTTTCCAACGCAACTGAAACCGCCTCATTTGGACTTCTGTAGCTCAAGTTATGATCGATTTAGTATGAAGAGGTCAGGCTTGACACCTTAGCAATTCCTTCAATTTCTTGTATTCCTTCCACTTTTGTATGCTTCCTTTCCATCCTCTAAGCCATTCCTGCCCTATAAACCTTGGAAACACTTAACACACATATCACGGCATCGAATGGTAATAAGAGAGAATTAAAATTAGTAATTTAAGACCAAAGAAGCATGTTTTCAATCATAGCATAGAATTAGGAAGGAAAATGTAAAACATGCGAATTATATGAATAAGTGTGAGTTTAGTGGATAAAATCCACTTAATTAAGTACAAAATGTACCATGAAATAGTGGTGCATCAAATCTCCCCACACTTAAACATTAGCATGTCCTCATGCTAAGCTTAGGAGAAGCTACAAAGCAGTGAAGAGAAAATGGTAGAAATTATGAAATGCAACCTATCTATATAAATGTAACTAAATACAAAAATACTTCTATCTACTTGGTTAAGAGTAAACAAATTCTCCAAGACAAACATAAATCAGATTCCACTAATTCAAATCACACAATAAAAGATAAGTAAACTTGTAGGAAGATAGCTCATGAAAGCAGGGAACATAGAATCAAGCATTGAACCCTCACTGGAAGTTTATATGCACTCTAATCGCTCAAGTGTCTAGGGTTAATCCACTCTACTTTTCTCTAGTCATGCTTTCTAAAACTTTGTTCTTCATCTAACCAACCAATAAATATTTAGTGTACAAATGCAAACATCATGAGGTCTTTTCAAGGTTGTAACGGGGCTAAGGTAAGGGTGAGGATATGTGTATGGCCAAGTGAGCTATAATATGAATCTTTGACTAACCTAAGTTCTCACCTAACACACACACACTCTATATAACTCTAAAATCATGCCTAGCTACCCATAATCTCACTTTTGTATGTTTCACATACTCATGCATCAATTTTTTTTCCATCACATGTGCATTGATTTTTTTTTTTATTGAACTTAGCATTGGAGTGATTTTATCCCCTATTCATTTATTTCTTTTCTTTTCTCTTCTTTTTTTTTCTATACTAATTTTTTTATTTTTTCTCATAAATGAAAATATAATATATCAATGCATATCATTTTTCTGATTTCATAAGAGTACGCACCAAAATTTCTAATATTTGTCAGTAAAAACATAACATATTCTTATCAACCAAAGTTTCCACATTTTTCCACACTTAGTTGACAGACACTATCTTAAGCTAACTAAAGATTCAAATCGGGTAATTAATTATTTTTCTGCTTAAGGCTAGTGATATGGTAATATAAAGAACAAATGGGGATTAAAAAGGCTCAAAGTGGCAAACAAAGGTAAATGGGATGGTAGGCTATTTGGGATAAGTGAGCTAATAACAATTGATGGCCTCAGTCATATGAATGCATGCAAATATATACTGAACAGTGGACATATAGAATGGAACAAACTATAGATTACAATTATAGAGAAGAAAACACACAAGAATAAAAATCATGGTTAAATAATGTAACCATATAATCAAGCTCAAAATCTCACAAGTTGTGTGTTCTTAGCTCAAAAACCATATTCCAAATTACAATCTTCAAACAATTTTAGCAGAAAAAAGTTTTAATTTAAATTAGTGAAATGCTATAAAAAGGGTCTTGAAAAAAAACTTGTCACTCCAACCAAGTAGTGGTAGAAAAACATGCACAAAATCAAACAAACATGCAATCAAACATGAAAATGTAACAAATAATTTAACAAGGAAAATTAAACATTGGTGTTGAAATAGGAAATAACTAACCCACATAAGTCAGTATCGACCTCCCCACACTTAAAGATTGTACTGTCCTCGGTGCATGCTAAGATGTGCAAGTGGACGGGCTGCTACAACTGATGCTTTTCTCCAAAGATTGTGCAGATGGACTTGTCTGTTGCCCCATGAAAAAGTCGTCCGTTTTCCTTCTTGATGGCCATCCTGAAAGAAGAGAAAAGGAAAGAAAAGTAACCCAGAAACAAAGATAGAAAACAAAGAAATTATGGGTGGGTTAATGCCAAATAATGAGGGTCTCAACTATATGGTAGCTAAAACATGCAAGTAAGAAAACAGTAGAAGCAAATGGCATATCAATAGTGCAAAAATTGCAATGGGGGAAAGAGAGTGGGTAATGAAAGACAGTATAAGTACATATCAATGCAAATGAAGTATAGGTTTATAAAAATTAGCATTGATTAATAATTAATAATACCCAGCAATTTAAAACAAGTCATGAAGCACCAAAATAATGCAAGAGATATTTAACAGTTGAGCAAGAAAATTCAACACCGAAGAAAAAGTATCAAATTTAGAGAAGAATATAAAAACATGCACAAAATTAAAATGTAATGAGTGAAGGTATGCAAATGCAATAAGGAAAATAGAATGAAAGAGAATAAGGATGAGAAGTTAAAGAAATCAAGAAGAAGAAAGTAAGAAAGGAGAAAGAAAGAAGGAGAAAGGAAAGACGAAAGAAGGGAGAATTAAAAAACAGAGTGTGACGCGCACGCGCAGGTCACGCGTACGCGTGAAAACTTAAATGGCCATGCAACGCGTAAGCGTCCTCCACGCGTACGCGTGGGTGGCAAAACATGCACACTGACGCGTGAGCGTCAATCATGCGTGCGCGTGACTGCTCGCGCGATTCCAGCACAGTAGCAGCCCAACTTTCTGTCAATTTTCTCTTTACGCCAAATTCCATGCCCACGCATATGTGTCACTGACGCTTACATGTCAGTTGAAAAATTAGCACGGGATGCGTACGCATGAGGCACTCGTACGCATTGGGTGGCTTGTGCTACGCGCACCCCTCCCGCGCGTCTCCATCGCAACTCTGTACCCCATTTATTAATACTGCAAACTTTCATGGGACGCGTCCGCGTTGTCGACGCTTACGCATCGTTCACATTTCTTTTTTTTTAATATGAAGAATGGAGGTGATGATGCAGAAATTATGGATGGACACTGATAACAATAAAATAAAATAAAACTAAAAATAAAAAGGGACGATCATACAATGGTGGGGTGTCTCCCACCTAGCACTTTTGGTTTAAGTCCTTAAGTTGGACGTTTGATGAGCTCCTTGTCATGGTGGCTTGTACTTGAACTCGTCTTGAAACTTCCACAAATGCTTGGACTTCCAATAATCTTCATCATTCTCATGTGAATTTGCCACGCCTTAAGGGAGTTCTTAACAAGTTTTGGGCTCCCAAAGTCAATCCTCTTGTATGCCCGGATCCCAAATCTTATATCTACACCCGTCTGTATGTTGATCATCGTTGTTCCGACCGGGTGACAGACAGTCTGAATTCTCTATGCAATACCAAACTCTTCTCTTAGAACCAACAAAATGTTCACTAGTCCCACCCTTGCATCTAGCTCTTGAAGTATCAACCTTGATGAGCCTTGATTTGCAACTCTAACCACTAAACATCCTTCTCTTATGCTTAATTCCACAAAATCTCCTAAGTTGACTATCCGTTTCAAGAATACCATATTCAAGTGGAACGGTAAGGCGAATAGAGACAAGCCTTACCCACTCAAATGAAGGAGTAGATGGCAACCTAGGTGGAGAAGTCTCCAACATTCTTGATAAAGCGTACTCAACTCCTGTCAAACCCTTGCGAAGGACTTCCACTTCCACATCATTTTCAAACTCATTCAGATAAGTCTCTTCATGCCCAAGGAGTTCCGTTGCAGATGTAGCTTCACCACTAGGAAGACTTGATTCATGATCACCATCACCAAGGGAACTTACTTCTTGATCTATCCCATCCAATTCTTCATAAGGAATATGCCATGGAGGTTGTGCACTAGCCTCCTTGACACCAATTTCAATCTTCTTGGAGGGATGCTCTACAACTCTAGATTTCCATGGAAGTTCAGCGTCTCCTAAGTCTTCAACCACTTCTTCCTCTTTAACTATTATGGCTTCCTCCACTTGTTCCAATACAAAGCCACGTTCCTCATTGTCCACCGGAGTTTCTAGTGTCTCCTTCATGCTAGGATTTTCTATTGATTCTCCACATGTAGCTGAAAGAGCGAAACTCTCGCACGATCTAGAATTTTCACAAATAAATTTTGCATTGTAAGTATAGCTTCTAGACCGACAAGAATTTCTTTCTTACAAAAGTTTTGTTGTCACAAGTAGCAAAACCCAATAAAATTGATAACCGAAGTATTGATACCTCGGGTCGTCTCTCAAGGAATTGCAATGCGGTTTGATTTAATATTGATTATGGAAAATTGTATTTTTCGGTTTTTGAAATAAGGAACATGTAATTTAAATAACGAGAAAAATAAACTAATAATTATAAATATCTCCTGGCAAGGTATAAGAAATTGAGGTCCTATCCTGACTATCCTTATCAGGTGTGATAAGAATTGGATTTTGCTCCCACTTTTATTAACCTTTACTAACAAAGGAAAGTCAAGTGGACTAATTAATTTGCTCCTCAGGTCCCAGTCAACTCATATGGAAAGACTAGAGTTATTGGAGTACAAATTAATCAGCAAAGAATTCCAATTTCAATCAACAGCTGAGTTTGATAATTCAAGTGTTACTAATTACTCAACCAAAACAAGAGGGAAAATAAATCTAATTTTGGGCTCCCAAAGTCAATCCTCTTGTATGCCCGGATCCCAAATCTTATATCTACACCCGTCTGTATGTTGATCATCGTTGTTCCGACCGGGTGACAGACAGTCTGAATTCTCTATGCAATACCAAACTCTTCTCTTAGAACCAACAAAATGTTCACTAGTCCCACCCTTGCATCTAGCTCTTGAAGTATCAACCTTGATGAGCCTTGATTTGCAACTCTAACCACTAAACATCCTTCTCTTATGCTTAATTCCACAAAATCTCCTAAGTTGACTATCCGTTTCAAGAATACCATATTCAAGTGGAACGGTAAGGCGAATAGAGACAAGCCTTACCCACTCAAATGAAGGAGTAGATGGCAACCTAGGTGGAGAAGTCTCCAACATTCTTGATAAAGCGTACTCAACTCCTGTCAAACCCTTGCGAAGGACTTCCACTTCCACATCATTTTCAAACTCATTCAGATAAGTCTCTTCATGCCCAAGGAGTTCCGTTGCAGATGTAGCTTCACCACTAGGAAGACTTGATTCATGATCACCATCACCAAGGGAACTTACTTCTTGATCTATCCCATCCAATTCTTCATAAGGAATATGCCATGGAGGTTGTGCACTAGCCTCCTTGACACCAATTTCAATCTTCTTGGAGGGATGCTCTACAACTCTAGATTTCCATGGAAGTTCAGCGTCTCCTAAGTCTTCAACCACTTCTTCCTCTTTAACTATTATGGCTTCCTCCACTTGTTCCAATACAAAGCCACGTTCCTCATTGTCCACCGGAGTTTCTAGTGTCTCCTTCATGCTAGGATTTTCTATTGATTCTCCACATGTAGCTGAAAGAGCGAAACTCTCGCACGATCTAGAATTTTCACAAATAAATTTTGCATTGTAAGTATAGCTTCTAGACCGACAAGAATTTCTTTCTTACAAAAGTTTTGTTGTCACAAGTAGCAAAACCCAATAAAATTGATAACCGAAGTATTGATACCTCGGGTCGTCTCTCAAGGAATTGCAATGATTTAATATTTAATATTGATTATGGAAAATTGTATTTTTCGGTTTTTGAAATAAGGAACATGTAATTTAAATAACGAGAAAAATAAACTATAAATATCAAAATAAACTCTTAGCAAGGTATGAAAATTCGGAAGTCCTATCCTAGTTACTCTTATGAGAATTGAGAATTGGATTTTGCTCCCACTTTTATTAACCTTTACTAACAAAGGAAAGTCAAGTGGACTAATTAATTTGCTCCTCAGGTCCCAGTCAACTCATATGGAAAGACTAGAGTTATTGGAGTACAAATTAATCAGCAAAGAATTCCAATTTCAATCAACAGCTGAGTTTGATAATTCAAGTGTTACTAATTACTCAACCAAAACAAGAGGGAAAATAAATCTAAATTGAAAGCAATTATAAAATAGAATAAAACAATTATTAATCTGAAATACCTCAAAATATATTAATTAAGAAAATCATAACATGAATGGTTCATAAGTCAAATTGGAACATTAACAAGTAAAAGTATTGGAATAAATAAAAATAAAGGAGAAACATTAATTAAAGGAAAATATTGAACCTGATATTGAAGTGATAAAAATAAAAAGGAATCCTAATCCTAAGACCTAAGAGAGATGAGAGAACCTCTCTCTCTAAAAACTACATCTAATTCTAAAATTATGAATTATAAATATTGTATTCCATCTCTCATTTGATTCCTCCATTCTCTGGCTTATATTCTGTGTTTCTAGCTTGGATTTGGGCCGAAAAAGGGTCCAGAAATCGCTGGGGGCGTTTTCTGCAGATTCTTGCACGTGGCTTCTGTCACGCGTCCGTGTGGGTCATGCGTTCGCGTCATCTGGGAGTTTTCCTTGTCATGCGTACGCGTCAGTCACGCGTCTGCGTCATTTGCGTTCTGCTCAAGGCGCGCGTCCGCGTCATCCATGCATTCGCGTCGTTGCTATTTCGCGCTAGGCACGCGTTCGCGTCGTCCATGCATTCGCGTCGCTGCCTTTTCCTCAAAACTCCATTTTTGTGTGTTTCATTTTTCCTCTTTAAGCCATTCCTGCCCTATGAGATCTGAAAATACTTAACACACATATCACGGCATCGAATGATAATAAAGGATAATTAAATTTAGTAATTTTAAAGCATAGGAAACATGTTTTTCACTTATATCATAAATTAGGGAAGGGAAATTAAAACCATGCAATTTACATCAATAAGTGGGTGAAGAATTGATAAAACACTCAATTTGGGCACAAAATATATCATAAAATATGGGTTTATCAACCTCCCCACACTTAAACAATAGCATGTCCTCATGCTAAATCCAAGAGAAAGGGTAAAGTTAGAATGGTGGAATCTTATGCAATGCAATTTATTCTAAATGCAATCTACCTATATGAAACATGCAATTTTAATTATCATCTTCCTATATATATAGAGCTTACATGTGGTTAATTTGATTCATATTTTCAAGGAATTATATATGTATAGCCAAACCTAAATATTTGTTAAAGCACTTTCACAATTGAGTTGGGTAAAAACAATTCACAAACTTGCAAGACAATTAAACAATTAAGCAGAGATATATGTTGATGAGCTATTGAACCCTCACTGGAGTTTTGTGTTTACTCTCTAGTCACTCAGTGTTTGGGGTTAATCACTCTATTCTTTTCTATTCTTGCTTTCTAAAACTTTGTTCTTCATCTAACCAATCAACAAATATTGAATACAGACATACAAAGATCATGAGGTCTTTTAAAGGTTGTAATGGGGCCAAGGTAAAGGTATGGGTATATATATAAGGCTAAGTGAGCTATAAGTTGAATCCTTAATTAGTCTAAGGTCTCACCTAACATATACATATTCTATATAATTTGAAATGCTTTACCTAGCTACCCAAAATTTTTTCACTCTTTTTTTTTTTTCTTTTTTTTTAATTACACACTCATGTACTAACTTTACTTTGAATTTCACCTTATGTGCACTGATTTCTTTGCTAAACTTATCGTTGGGGTAATTTCGTCCCCTTATTTACTTATTTAAAGAAAATTATATTTTATTTTTTTTATTTTTTTTTAACATAAATAGAACATATGTCAATGCACATGGTATTTTAAATTTGTTTTACATGAACATGCTCCCAAAATCCTTATTATTTTATTGTTTCCTATCAACCCATGTTCCCATGTTTCCCCACACTTAGTGTGCATCACAATTTCTATCTTAAGCTAACCAAGGATTCAACTTGAGATTTTTAATTTGTTTTTCTGCTTAAGGCTAGTAGTGTGGTCATAGAATAAGAGGGGATTTAAAAGCTCAAGGGGGCTAACAAGGGTGATGTAAAAAGTAGGCTTATTTGGGATAAGTGAGGAAAAATTTAAATGATGGCCTCAATAATCTCTTGGTATGTATCTATATTCTATATTGGACATATAGATTAAAACAAAGTAAAAGATTACCAGAATAAAAAAGAAGAACAAACACATAAGAATAACATAATTATGGTTAAATAATGTAACCATACAAATAAGCTAAAAAACTCACAGGTTGTGTGTTCTCTAGCTCAAAAATCATATATCAGTTATGTATGTCATGCAAGTAGAAATCAAGAGTTCCCATTATACTCAATGTGAATCTTAGGGTGGCCCTTAAAATCTTAGTATTTTTCCTTGAAAAATGTTGTGTAAATTAACAAATTATTTATTGCTATATATATACAGTATGTGGATTGTTGTGATTCTGTTATACTAAAGTTTTTAGTTTACTCTTTTTATTTTCAATTAATCCAAGTTATCGTATGCTAAAAGGGTAAACTAAACTAATTAATCTATATATTATATATCACAACTTAATAACTAAAATTGCAACTAAACTAAACTAAATATCTAAGATAAATATATAAATAAATCTAAGTGCAAAATGCAGAAATATAGTAAAAATACAGAAAAAGAAAAATGTGCAAGTACTGAAAGATAAATAAGATAAGGTAAAATAAAAATAAAAATACAGAAAAATAAGCAAAATAGGATAAAAAGTGTCTGAAGAGTGGTTCACCAAAATAGTATGCCAGAGATGGCGACCTCCCCACACTTAAATAATAGCATCGTCTCGATGCTCACTCAGGCTGGGTGTGAGAAGTGTCATCTCCGGAATGATGGGCAGTAGGTGTCTCGGTGGTAGGCTGAGGCTCTACAGTCTGGATTAATGTTAGAGGGTCTGTCTACTGCAGTGGAGGCTCTGCCTGAAGAGGAATTTCGGGATCAGCCGGCTGTATCTGATGGGGCTCCTCATGCTATGGCGCAGCCTGCTCAACTCCTGCTTGCTCAGCCTCTGCCGGTGCCTCCTCCTCATAATCGTCCGCCTCCTCCTCGGATGGCTTATAAGGTGTGTGGTGCACGAAATTGTGTATGTCAATGTCAACATTACTATTTCTTACAATTTCGCACAACTGACCAGCAAGTGTACTGGGTCGTCCAAGTAATACCTTACATGAGTAAGGGTCGAATCCCACGGAGATTGTTGGCTTGAAGCAATCTATGGTTATCTCGTAACTCTTAGTCAGGATATCAATTATAATTATCAATTTGAATTACAAAGAATAAAAGAGCATGAAATAAATACTTGTTCTGCAGTAATGGAGAATATGTTGGAGCTTTGGAGATACTGTCTTCTGAATATCTGCTTTCCCCCTGTCCTCTTCTTCACGCACGCAAGGTTCCTTCTATGGCAAGCTGTGTGTTGGTGGATCACCGTTGTCAATGGCTACCATCCGTCCTCTCAGTGAAAAAGGTCCAGGTGCGCTGTCACCGCACGGCTAATCATCTGTCGGTTCCCACTCATGCTGGAATAGGATCCATTGATCCTTTTGCGTCTGTCACTACGCCCAACCCTTGTGAGTTTGAAGCTCGTCACAATCATTCAATCCTTGAATCCTACTCGGAATACCACAGACAAGGTTTAGACTTTCCGGATTCTCAAGAATGCTGCCAATGGATTCTAGCTTATACCACGAAGATTCTGATTAAGGAATCCAAGAGATATTCATTCAATCGAAGGTAGAATGAAGGTGGTGGTCAGGAACGCGTTCATAGGTTGAGGATGAAGATGAGTGTCACAGATCATCACATCCATCATATTGAAGGGCGAATGAACATCTTAGATAGAAACAAGCGT
>NC_029794.2:77037424-77040901 GCF_000816755.2 Arachis ipaensis | reverse complement strand
ACAAGGTTTAGACTTTCCGGATTCTCAAGAATGCTGCCAATGGATTCTAGCTTATACCACGAAGATTCTGATTAAGGAATCCAAGAGATATTCATTCAATCGAAGGTAGAATGAAGGTGGTGGTCAGGAACGCGTTCATAGGTTGAGGATGAAGATGAGTGTCACAGATCATCACATCAATCATATTGAAGTGCGAATAAACATCTTAGATAGAAACAAGCGTGTTTGAATAGAAAACAGAAATAATTGCATTAATTCATCGAGACACAGCAGAGCTCCTCACCCCTAACAATGGAGTTTAGAGACTCATGCCATCAAAGAGTACAAAGTTTAGATCTAAAAATGTCATGAGGTGCGAAATAGACCTCTAAAAGTTGTTTAAATACTAAACTAGTAACCTAGGTTTACAGAAAATGAATAAACTATGATAGATGGTGCAGAAATCTACTTCTGGGGCCCACTTGGTGTGTGCTGGGGCTGAGACTTAAGCTTCTCATATGCCTAGGCTGTTTTTGGAGTTAAACGCCAGGTTGTAACCTGTTTCTGGCGTTCAACTCCCATTTGTAACCTGTTTCTGGCGTTTGACGCTGGACTGCAACATGGAACTGGCGTTGAACGCCAGTTTACGTCGTCTATCCTTGAGCAAAGTATAGACTATTACATATTGCTGGAAAGCCCTGAATGTCTATTTTCCAACGCAATTAATAGCGCGCCATTTGGAGTTTTGTAGCTCCAGAAAATCCACTTTGAGTGCAGGGAGGTCAGAATCCAACAGCATCAGCAGTCCTTTTTCAGCATGAATCAGATTTTTGCTCAGCTCCCTCAATTTCAGCCAGAAAATACCTGAAATTACAGAAAAACACACAAACTCATAGAAAAGTCCAGAAATATGATTTTTATTTAAAAACTAATAAAAATATAATAAAAACTAACTAAATCATACTAAAAACATACTAAAAACAATGCCAAAAAGCGTATAAATTATCCGCTCATCAGTGTGTCAGGCTCGGAGGGGATGTCGTGGTGGCCAGATCGGATCATCAACTTTAAATGCTCATAGCGTCGCTTGCTGCGACGCTCAGCCGTCTCATATCACCACTTGTTGCGGCGTTCCATCTGGTCCAACCGGTTGAATAGGCAATGCACGAGGTGGTAGATGGGCTCTAAGGCAGGTGGAGGTGCAGTGGACGGGGCTGGTGCAGCAGTGGGTACAGAAGGAGTAGCAGAGGATGTGGAAGCATCAGCAGAGTCAATAAGGAAAGGCGGCCTAAAACCCAAGGCTAGGAACTTCCTGCTGTGAGGTATGATCTTCTTGCAGTCCGCAGCAGTTGGCTTCTCATCAGCAAGCTCCCAAGGCACGTCAACTCAGCGGCCTAGCTGGGTGATCAGATAAGGGAAAGGAAGAGTGCCTCTGACATGGACCCTGGCCATATAATACCGGATGAAACGTGGATGATACAGGTCCTTACCCTCCATCACACACCAGATGAGGGTGATCATAGCAGCGGGCACCTCTGTCTCATGAGTGCTCGACATCACATAGTTACTTAGGATCTGCTGCCAAAGCCGAGCCTCATCATTCAAATATATGAGCTTGATTCCCTTAGGCGTCAGTGTATTCTTTCCCATAACCCATGGGGCACTAGGATCAAGGGTTATTCTCTGCTTGACTGCATCCCAGTCAAATCTCATATATCTCATATCCTCTTCAGCTTTTTCATAACCGTCAGGCTGATCTAACTTAGGCTGAAGGTGGAGGATATCCTCAAAAGCTTTCTCAGTGACCAATATCTGTTTTCCTCTGAGGTGCACTACATCCAGGGAGGTCTTAAAATAGATACAGTAAAATTCTCTGACCCAGGAGGCATTGACCTCTGTCAAGTTCCTTTCCATGAAGAACCAGCCTCTCTGATTTATCTGTTCGGAGGTGTACTGGGTAAGTTCTTCTGGGATTTTGAGAGTTCTCTCCAGGTAGAGGTTCCTGGTAGTGGCAAACACTGGATACTTGAGCTCACAGTATCTGTTTGCAAATTTGACTGGATCTGTGGCAGTAAGGAGCTGGTTGGCCTTTTTCTGTGGGGTAAAGTTCTTTTCCCGCCAGGAATCGTCATGAAGGATATCCAGGATAGAGGTAGAAGATTCTCCTCTTTTCTGTTTGCCTGTGGTACCCTTGCCTTTTCCTTTCCTTCGGGGATCAGACATCCTGAAAAGCAAAAGTGGCAGGATATAATTGAAGAGCTAAAGTAGGAAAGCAAGTAGGCAAGTAGGAAGCATAAAGGCAAAAGAGAAAACAATAAGAGCATGAATTGAGGTAAGTAAATCTACATTTTGGATTGAATTCGAGTTAAAATTCTGAGAGGAAAAATTACAATCCAGAATGTAATAGAAGTGGAATTCAAGTTAATTAGGAAAAACAGTAATTATGCCTTGAGTTAGAAAGTTAAAGTTGTTAAGGAAAAACCAAAAGAAGTTAGAAAGTGGAGCTGGTTAGGAGTTAAAAAGGAAGTTAGAGTGAGTGACATGAGAATGGTTTTCCTAGTTACCAAGAAATTCACAAAGTTGAGGAACAAACACTCATATTCAGGCAAGGAGTGCAAATTATTTATGATAATTTTGATAAATAAAGTAAGTTTAAAATGAGAATAAAATCATCAATAAGCAAATCAGTACTCAGGGAACAAAAAGGAATAAGAATGCTAGCCTGTGCATTCATGAATTGGTTTGGTTGCAGCCAAGTAATGCAAGATAATGAGTATTCAAACCAATACATGAATGGAGTATATTAAACCAAAAATTTGCAGAAAATTGGGCAGCATTCCGGCTAAAATTGGATGTTCCCGGGTAATTGAACAACAAGAAATCAGTTCATATGACAGTAAATTGTGCTGAAAATATTAACAATTAGCAAGGACAGTAAAGAACAGTTTAACAACAATATCAAATATGAAGATCATATGAACAGCACAGCATTACATCAAAGTCAGAATTGCGAATCAGAGAAAAATAGTTAGCAAGAACGGTGCAATTATCAGTCTTAAATCCACTAATCGCATCCTAGCTACCTAACCACCTAAAATCCACTACAACATGCATCTCTAACTATCCTATTTTGAACAAAAATTGTAAAATATGCAACTAATTGACTAATCGGAAAATGAAAGCGGTGGTCAACGGAACCTGGTGTGTAGAAACAGAAAGTAGGCTTAGAGAGATGGTGGTGGTGTTGGTGACGCAGCGGTGATGGGTGGCAGCATGGTGGCGGTCGGAGGTGGAGGTATGGGCGGGTTGGTGGGTTTGGGTGGATAAGGTTGAGGGAAGGGAAAAGAGAAGGGGGTGAGGGATGTGTTGTGGTTGGGGTGGTGTGAGAAAGGAAAGAAGAGGAGGGAGGGGAAGAGGGAAGGAGGAGGGAGGTGCGGGCTGGGGGTGTCGGTGGCGCGGTTGGTGGTGGCGCGGTGGGGGAATGGAGGTCGGTTGGTG
>NC_029794.2:77032526-77037326 GCF_000816755.2 Arachis ipaensis | reverse complement strand
AGAGGAGAAGTTGCAGAGGGGGTGGGGGGTTTGGGGGATGCGAAATGGTAGGGTTTTGCGTGGTTCGGGGTTAAGGATTTTGAATCCAAGCGAACGCGTGGAGCACGCGATCGCGTGAATTGGGCAAAAAGGGTGTTGACGCAAATGCGTCATTGACGAGATCGCGTGAATTGGGTAAAAGGTAAGGGATGCGGACACGTGTAGCTCGCGGATGCGTCGCTGAAAATTATGCTAAACGCACAGTTTCAGCGTTGTTTTGGCGTAACTCTATGTTTCTAATAGGGTTTATAAAATCCACGCAACGCGTACGTGTCGCTCACGCTTTCGCGTGGGATGTGTGAAATGCAAGTGACGCATTCCCGTCAGGGACGCGAACGCGTGGGCCGATTTGTGCTAAAAGCACACCAGCCGTACAATTCCAGCCCAACTTTCTGGGCGTTGGATCTTTACACCGATTTCCATTCGACACCCAAGCGTGGCCTGCGCGCTCGCGTGGGGTGACTCTTTTTTTATGAAAAAATGCAGTATGCAATATGCAATGCTAATATGGATGCTATGATTAATTCCAGGTTCAATGAAAAATAAAATAAAAATAAAAAATTATAAATAAACAAAACGAAATAAAACTGAAACTGAAAGAGGAACGATCATACCATGGTGGGTTGTCTCCCACCTAGCACTTTTGGATAAAGTCCTTAAGTTGGGCATTTGGGGAGTCCTTTGTTATGGTGGCTTGTGCTTGAATTCATCCAAAAATCTCCACCACTGTTTGGAATGCAGCAGCCTCCGAGGTCCCAAACCAGGCATGTAAAGCCTTTGAGCAGCTTCAAACAGATTCTCAGGTTTCTGGGATGTTGAATGTCAAAATAGATTCCAGGATCCCAAATCTTACTTTTATATCCGCCTTTATCTTGATTTTTATTTTTTCAGCCAGGCGGTTTGGAAGTTGCGTTCTCACCAATATGGCCAAAAATCTTCCTAGACCCATTCAATCGAACTCGAAAACCAATCCTTACACTTCAAAGTGAAGCGTGGAACCTTATTGAGTCTTGCGTACCGGCCTTGAGCACGAACCATTTCCCTTTTACTCTTAAAGCCGTAAAGAGATCTAAGCTGATCATCTGTTTGAAGCAAACCATATTCAAGTGGAAAAGTAAAGATAAAAGCTAAGAATTTTACCCACTTAAATTTAGTATTGGGTGGTAATGGCCTTGGGATATGTGTTTCCAGTGGTTTTGCAAGCTCTACTCCCTTGTATTCTTCTGTGAATTCTTCCACTTCTTTGCAAACTTCTTCAATTTCAACCACGTCTTGATCCAAGTCTTCGATATCTTCCTCATCACTCAAGTCATAAGTTGGAGGTTACGAAAAATCTACCTCTGCATCATCTTCATATTCACTTGTGGAAGATTCTTCCATCTCAAAGAGTTCACTTGCGGATGCAAGTTCATTACTAGGAGAACTTGACTCGTGATCTTCATTATCAAGGAAACTTGCTTGTTGAGTTATTCTGTCCAGTTCTTCATAAGATTCCTGCTTTGGAGGTTGTGCACTATCCTCCTTAGCATCAATTGAAAAATTCTTGACGGAATTCTCCTCAATTCTGTCTTCCCATGGAAGTTCAACATCCCCTAAATCTTCAACCAATTCTTCTTCTTCTATAATTTCAGCGTCCTCCACTTGTTCTAGTACAAAGTCATGCTCCGTACTGTCCAGTGGGGTTCTAGTATCTGCTTCATGCTGCGTTCTTCATTAGTTTATCCACATGTAGCCATGCGGGTTCCTTGAGTGTCCAAACATCGGAAAGGTAGTCTATTGATCGCTTGATTCAATTGGTGAAGTGTGGCATGAAATTTTTCAAATGTTTCCTTGAGTTGCTCCCTTGATTCTTGGAATGATGGATATGGACATGGTGCATAGGGAAGTGGTGGTTCTTGGGAGTAATTGGGTTGGAATTGGGGTGGATACGGGTTAGGGTCATATGGAGGTGAATGGTGGTAGTTGGCTTGTGAGTGTGGTGGTTCAAAGCTGCGTTGAAGAGGTGGTTCGTAGGCGTATGGTGGGGCTTGTTGGTAATTACAAGGGGGTCCACCATATCTATTGTTCTGACATGCATTATTGAATGGTCGTCGTCCATAATAGTTTGGAAGGTGTTGTTGCCTAAAAGGTTGATCAGATCCTCGTGGCTCTGTCCATCTCTGATTGTTTTGACCTTGATGCATGTTCCTGTTATAGCTTCCATTCCTTTCAAGATTATTAGAACCAAACTCAAACCCACAGGGGTGAGAATTCATAGTAAATAATAAAAATTAAAAGCGAAAATAAAAACAATTAAACAAGGAAAAGAAATTATTTACAATAACTAATAACTAGGCACACAGTTGCAATTCCCCGGCAACGGCGCCATTTTTTGAAAGAGCGAAACTCTCGCACGATCTAGAATTTTCACAAATAAATTTTGCATTGTAAGTATAGCTTCTAGACCGACAAGAATTCCTTTCTTACAAAAGTTTGGTTGTCACAAGTAACAAAACCCAATAAAATTGATAACCGAAGTATTGAAACCTCGGGTCATCTCTCAAGGAATTGCAGGGCGGTGTGATTTAATATTGGTTATGGAAAATTTTTTTTTTTTGGGTTTTTGAAATAAGGAATAGGTAATTTAAATAACGAGAAAAATAAATTAATAATTATAAATATCTCTTGGCAAGGTATTGAGGTCCTATCCTGACTATCCTTATCAGGTGTGATGAGAATTGAATTTTGCTCCCACTTTTATTAACTTTACTAACAAAGAAAAGTCAAGTGGACTAATTAATTTTCTCCTCAGGTCCCAGTCAACTCATATGGAAAGACTAGAGTTATTGGAGTACAAATTAATCAGCAAAGATTTCCAATTTCAATCAACAGCTGAGTTTGATAATTCAAGTGTTACTAATTACTCAACCAAAACAAGAGGGAAAATAAATCTAAATTGAAAGCAATTATAAAATGGAATAAAACAATTATTAATCTGAAATACCACAAAATATATTAATTAAGAAAATCATAACATGAATGGTTCATAAGTCAAATTGGAACATTAACGAGTAAAAGTATTGGAATAAATAAAAATAAAGGAGAAACATTAATTGAAGGAAAATATTGAACCTGATATTGCAGTGATAAAAATAAAAAGGAATCCTAATCCTAAAACCTAAGCGAGAAGAGAGAACCTCTTTCTCTAAAAACTACATCTAATCCTAAAATTAAGAATTATGAATGTTGTATTCCGTCTCTCATTTGATTCCTCCATTCTCTGGCTTATATTCTGTGTTTCTAGCTTGGATTTGGGCCTAAAAAAGGTTTAGAAATCGCTGGGGGTGTTTCTAGCAGATTCTTGTACGTGGCTTCTGTCATGCGTCCGCATCAATCACGCATCTGCGTCATTTGCGTTCTGCTCAAGACGCGCGTCCGCGTCATCTATTCATTCGCGTCGCTACTATTTCGCGCTAGGCACGTGATGAGCAGATAATTTATACGCTTTTTGACATTGTTTTTAGTATGTTTTTAGTAGGATCTAGTTACTTTTAGGGATGTTTTTAATAGATTTTGTGTTAAATTCACATTTCTGGACTTTACTATGAGTTTGTGTGTTTTTCTGTGATTTCAGGTATTTTCTGGCTGAAATTGAGGGACTTGAGCAGAAATCAGATTCAGAGGTTGAAAAAGGACTGCTGGTGCTGCTGGATTCTGACCTCCTTGCACTCAAAGTAAATTTTCTGGAGCTACAGAACTCGAAATGGCGCGCTTCCAATTGCGTTGGAAAGTAGACATCCAGGGCTTTCCAGCAATATATAATAGTCCATACTTTGGCCAAGAATTGACTGAGTAAAAGGATCACTGAAATCCCTCCTAGTACTCTCCCAAGCAATACAGAAGAGAATCCAAAAGGAGAGTGCAAGGCCATTGACATAAGCGCCATGGCCAAACCTGTGAGGAGAGGAGAGGACATGGATCCCAAGGAGGAAGACCTCCTGGGACGTCCAGTGATCAATAAGGAGCTTCCTTCTGAGGAATCAAAGGACTCTGAGGCTCATCTAGAGACCATAGAGATCCCATTGAACCTCCTTATGCCCTTCATGAGCTCTGATGAGTATTCTCATGAAATAGCTGTGTTCAAGAATCATCATACTGAATTAGGAGAATCAATAACACTATCTGAACTCTGAGTTCC
Organism: Arachis ipaensis; assembly: GCF_000816755.2. Classification (NCBI taxonomy): domain Eukaryota; kingdom Viridiplantae; phylum Streptophyta; class Magnoliopsida; order Fabales; family Fabaceae; genus Arachis; species Arachis ipaensis. The sequence continues at coordinate 77,033,110 of NC_029794.2, read as the reverse complement.
TATAGATGCCAATCATTCTGAACCTCCATGGATAAAGTGAGATGCCAAAACTATTCAAGAGGCAAAAAGCTATAAGTCCCGCTCATATGATTGAAGCTCTGTTTCATTGATAGTTTGGAATTTATAGTATATTCTATTCTTTGTATCCTATTTTGATTTTCAGTTGCTTGGGGACAAGCAACAATTTAAGTTTGGTGTTGTGATGAGCGGATAATTTATACGCTTTTTGACATTGTTTTTAGTATGTTTTTAGTAGGATCTAGTTACTTTTAGGGATGTTTTTAATAGATTTTGTGTTAAATTCACATTTCTGGACTTTACTATGAGTTTGTGTGTTTTTCTATGATTTCAGGTATTTTCTGGCTGAAATTGAGGGACTTGAGCAGAAATCAGATTCAAAGGTTGAAAAAGGACTGCTGGTGCTGTTGGATTCTGACCTCCTTTCACTCAAAGTAGATTTTCTGGAGCTACAGAACTCGAAATGGCGCGCTTCCAATTGCTTTGGAAAGTAGACATCCAGGGCTTTCCAGAAATATATAATAGTCTATACTTTGGCCAAGAATTGACGACGTAAACTGGCGTTC
>NC_029794.2:77015422-77026775 GCF_000816755.2 Arachis ipaensis | reverse complement strand
TATGAACGCGTGCCTGACAAACACCTCTGTTCTACGTGAATTAAGCTAGAATGAGTATCTCTTGGATCTCCTAACCAGAATCTTCGTGGCGTACGCTAGAATGATGGCGGCATTCAAGAGAATCCGGAAAGGCTAAACCTTGTCTGTGGTATTCCGGGTAGGATTCAATGATTGAATGACTGTGACGAGCTTCAAACTCGCGATTGTTGGGCGTTAGTGACAGACGCAAAAGGAGGGTGAATCCTATTCCAGCATGATCGAGAACCGACAGATGAATAGCCGTGCCGTGACAGGGTGCGTGAGCATATTATTCACTGAGAGGAGGGGATGTAGCCACTGACAACGGTGATGCCCTTGCATACAGCCAGCCATGGAAAGGAGTAAGACTGATTGGATGAAGATAGCAGGAAAGCAGAGGTTCAGAGGAACGAAAAGCATCTCCATTCGCTTATCTGAAATTCCTACCAATGATTTACATAAGTATCTTTATCCCTATTTTATTATATAATATTCGAAAACACCATTATCCATTTATATTCGCCTGACTGAGATTTACAAGGTGACCATAGCTTGCTTCATACCAACAATCTCCGTGGGATTCGACCCTTACTCACGTAAGGTATTACTTGGACGACCCAGTGCACTTGCTGGTTAGTTGTATCGAAGTTGTGACAATTATGCACCAGCACGCGTTCGCGTCGTCCATGCGTTCGCGTCGCTGCCTTTTCTTCAGAACTCCATTTTTGTGTTTTCCTTCCATTTTTGTGTGTTTCCTTTTTCTCCTTTAAGCCATTCCTGCCCTATGAGATCTGAAAATACTTAACACACACATCACGGCATCGAATGATAATAAAGGATAATTAAATTTAGTAATTTTAAAGCATAGGAAACATGTAACTTACATGAATAAGTGGGTGAAGAATTGATAAAACACTCAATTTGGGCACAAAATATATCATAAAATATGGGTTTATCAGTAGCCATGGGAGTACTTTGAGTGTCCAATTGTTGGGAAGCTAATCGATTTACTACCTCGGTCAAGGCAGCCATGAATTCTAGTACTCCCCTTTTCATCTCTCTTTGCCCTTGAAGAAGAACAGCAAGAGTGTCATGCATTGAAGATTGAGGTGGATATCAGGGCTCATTACTTGGGAGTAAAGGTTCATGATTAGAGGGTGGTTCAACATAATAAGGATGTGGCGGTTCAACACTCTCCATCTTTTCCACCTGTTGCACAACACACTTCAATCATTGGTTTTCATGTTGAGATTCTTTAGCCATAAGAGCTTCGTGTGCTCTTCGGCATACCACTCGCTCCAATTGATGAATGGTTGCTTGAAATCGATCCATTGTTTCCTTGAGACGATCCTTTGATTCTTGTTCTGCTCGGATTGCATGATTAGGATCATATGGCTCTTGGGTTGATGGATATGGACATGGTGTATATGGAGGTGGTGGTTCTTGGGAGTAATTGGGTTGAAATTGGGGTGGTTCTATGTATGGTTCATGTTCATACCCTAGGTCGAGCTGTACGACCCGGGCTGCTTGAAGACAAAGCGACCGACCTGTTCAAGTCTAGAATACACGATCTCTTCTTAAAGAGGTTGGCCAAATCGACAATAGAGGCCCAAAACATGCCCAAGTAAAGGAACGTGACCCATATCCAGAGGCAGCCCAAGCCTAGAAGGATAAGGGCGGTTCCCTTAAAGATAAAGACGACTTCACTCAAAGATAAGATAAGATAAGATAACTATCTTATCCTCAAAAAGATCACTCTACAACCATTATAAATACACTGGAGCACCCAGGTATAACTCATACTCTGATTCTAGTAAAAACCTGCTTAATACCCTTGCTAACTTAAGAATCGGAGCCCCTTGCAGGTACCACCACGCTCCGGTGACAAAGGATCAGCAGCATAGCCAGTCAAACAAGTCGGACACGACCGCTCCGGCTACCACCCACCAGCCGGACACGTCAACTACGACCAGTACAGAAGATCTCATCCCAGATCGGCCTACAGTTTCAGGTAACCCTCTGAACATTGGCGTCGTTGCCGGGAACCTGGAAGTCATCCCATCATCATGGCGGACAACCTTGACAACGACCACAACTCTGATTTGGAGAACAGAACGCCACATAAGAACGCGGAGGTCACACTAGACGATACTTCTCAACCTAAGAAAGACAAGAATTCACTAAACACGAGAGCCATGGAGGCACTTCAATATCGCCTAAAACAACTCGAAAAAGAGGTCGAGTATCAACGGGAAGCCGAGAGAGACCTACGAAGGGAAGTTAGGTGACGCTGCGAGTTGGAGGACAAACTCCTAAAGCTCGAAGCTGATCTCTAAACTAAAACTACTTGATCCAGCCACGAAGATAGCTCCCGCAAGGACCAAAACTCATTCACTAAAGAAATCATGAAGGCCAAAATCCTAAAAGACTTCAAACCTCCCGACATGACTCTGTATGATGGCACATTAGATTCCAGCCATCATCTCAGTAATTTCAGAAATAGAATGTATCTCACCGATGCGTCAAATGCAACTCGGTGCAAAGCCTTCCCGACTACCTTGACGAAGACAGCAATTAAATGGTTCGACAATCTGCCTCCCAGATCCATCTCCAGCTTTGACAACTTAGCCAAAAAGTTTCTAGCCAGATTCTCCATCCAGAAGGACAAAACTAAACATGCCCCAAGCCTACTAGGGATGAAGCAAGGAGATCGAGAAAGTCTTCGTGGCTACATGGAAAGATTCAACAAAGCATCTCTGGACATACAAAGCCTACCAACAGAAGCAGCCATTATGGGTCTCATCAATGGCTTACAAGAAGGACCTTTTAGTCACTCCATATAGAAAAACATCCCACATCCCTGAATGAAGTGCAAGAACGAGCAGAAAGGTACATCAATATGGAGGAAAACTCCCGACTAGGAGAGGCCTCAAAGTCCGAATTCTCCTACTCCTCCCGAGATAAGGATAAAGAATCCAAGAAAAAAGATCAGCATGGAGAAAAAATCAAGAAATACCACAATTACACCCCTCTTCGGGTGTCTCTTGTAGATGTTTATCGAGAAGTATGTCACACTGAACAGATACCCCCACCTCGACCACTCAAAAGCAAGAAAGGAGGAGGAAATCAGACAGAATACTGTGAATACCATCGAATCAGTGGACATCCCACCAATGAGTTCTTTGATTTAAAGAATGTCATAGAAAAGTTAGTAAGAGAATGGAGACTAGATCGGTACTTAGCCAGCAAAGTAGATGAACCAACAAAAAGAAGAAGGGACGAAGAGGTCGGACGAACTGAATGACCACCTCGTACCCCAGAGAGATATGTCCACATGATACACGGAGGATTTGCGGGAGGAGGAATCTCCAAAACATCTCGCAAAAGACATCTGAAAGAAGTATATCATGTCGAGGGAGGAGAAGGAGCACCCGACCTCCCCGCTATCACCTTCACCAAAGAGGACGCAGCTGGCATCATCTCGGGACATGACGATCCATGGTCATCACTATCAGATTGGCCAACGCTAATCTCCACCGCACACTGGTGGACCAGGGAAGCTCAGCTGACATACTGTTCAAAACCGCCTTCGACAAACTCGGCCTGGAGGAAAAAGAACTCAGAGCATATCCGAACAGCCTATTCAGGCTAGGAGACACTCCAATTCAACCACTTGGATACATCTCACTGCACACAACCTTTAGAAAAGAAAACCGGTCAAGGACACTCAACATAGACTACATCGTGGTCGACGTGAGTACAGCCTACAACGCCCTGATAGGTCGGACAACGCTAAATCAGCTCGGTGCAGTAGTCTCGACTCCACATCTATGCATGAAGTTTCCAACTATAGAAGGGATCGCTACAATAAAATCAGACCAGAAGACAGCTGATAAACCACTATTTTATGGTTTGTATTGTGCTTAATTGTGTGGTTCTATCATGATCCTTACCCACTTATTCATTAAATTAGCATGAAATTATAATTCCTTCCTGAATTTATAACATGTTTGAAAACTTCTTCCTAGAGACTTTAATTATGTAATTTTTATTCTCCTTTATTTCATTCAATGCCGTGATCTGTGTGTTGAGTGTTTTAGACTTTATAGGGCATGAATGAGTTGGAGATTGGAAAGGAAGCTAGGAAAAATGGAAGGAACACAAGAATTTGAAGAGATAACCAGCGAGAAGTGACGCGGTCGCATGGCTCACGCGACCGCGCGAAGGAGGGCAAATCACAGTGACGCGGCCACATGGCTCACGCGGCCGCGCGAATTGGGAAAGCTAAAGCGACGCGGTAGTGTGGACGACGCAAACGCGTGGCAAAGAAAAGCGCGAATGACGCGTCCGTATGGATGACGCAATCGCGTGACATGTGCGATCTGCATAATCTGCAGAATTCACTGGGGGCGATTTTGGACCTTAATTCGACCCAGTTTTTAGCCCGGAACAGCAGACTAGGGCCAGAGAATATGCAGAAACAAAAGACAACATTCATTCTACACAGTTTTTAGTTTTAGATCTAGTTTTACTCCTTTAGGTTTCTTTTTCTAGGTTTTAGGAATTTTAATTTTCAATTGGTCTTAGCATTGGAACATTGAGAAGAGTTATTTCCTCATCAAGACTTCGTCATTCTAGTTCATTCTCTTAACTCGGTTTTATTCTTCCATGTTCTTTGCTTTGTTCAATTTTGTCATTTGAATACTTTCATGATTATTTAGTACAAGGATTATTTCTTCCATTTTAATTTATTTTCCATTCCAATAATCATGTCTTCTTTTAATTCCCTTTTATGTGTTATGGATTTATTATTTACAATGAGTGAGTAGTTCCCTCACTTGATAGGGAGTTGATTGAAAGGAACTCTTGAGTTGGAAGGATTGAAAGAAAAAATGTAATTGGGTTAACTGTTGGATTGTTATCTAATCACTAACACCAATCCCTTTGAATTAAGTGGGTTGCAACTCGTGAACAGATCTAGCATTCCAACTTATTTAACTTTCCTTTACCTAGTAAAGGATAACTAAATAGAACAACCATTAATTATAAATTAATCTTGAAATCATCCCATCACTGATAGAGATTCCAACTAATCAACTGCCAGTCAAGGCATTTATTCATATTATTTGAATTTTCTCAATTTAATTTTCCACCTACTTAACTCAACTTCTTGGAACATCTGATTAATTAAAATAGCACACTTTTCTGCAACTCATTGGGAGACGACCTAGGACTTAAACTCCCAGTAATTTTTAAATTAAACTCTCTGTGACATATTTCTCAATTGATAGGCAGATTTTCAGTGAGTTATGAACAATACTTGCAACGTAACTATTTTAAAAATTTTTAATTCACCAACTTCTGTGTCTCATCAATTTTTGGTGCCGTTGCCGGGGAGTTGCAATAGAGTGCTAAAGTTATTAATTAGAATTTATTTATTTGCATTTTATTTTATTTTGCTACTATGAGCTGCATGTTTCTTTCGTCAAATGACGCGTTCACTTCCTGATCCGCGCTTGCTAATATTCGATCCTGAAATTGAAAGGACTATTTCATGAATAAGGTGAGAACAGCGTCGGTTAGTTCGCTCTGAGGGCGGATCTGAAAGTGAACCTGAGGAAGAAACCAGCCTCCATTCTACTGATTCGGTTTTTTTACGTGCAGAAGACATGGCAGCTAGGAGAGTTACCATCCAGGAGGAAGGAGCCCCTGATTTTACAATGCAACCGTTTCAAGCGCATCATCCAGCGATAGCTACAGATTTTGAAATAAAGACCGCACTGCTAAATTTGATGCCCAAGTTTCATGGCCTACCTGCTCAAGAGCCTATCAAGCACTTGAGAGACTTCTAGGTAGCCTGTTCTACTGTCAGGCGTGATGGTACTGATGAAACTTTAATTTTGCTGAAAGATTTCCCGTTTTCTCTTGAGGAAAAAGCAAGAGAGTGGTACTACACTCAACCTCTAGCAAATGTATCCAACTGGGATACACTCAGAAAGGAGTTTTTGGAGAAATTCTTTCCATCTGAAGTTACTGATAAACTGAGGAAGGATATTTCCACAATTGTTCAAGATGACAATGAGACTCTCTTTGAATACTGGGAGCGCTTCAATAATCTTCTGGAAGCATGCCCCCACCACATGATTGACAAGATAGTGTTACTTAGCTATATCACACAGGGCATGAGACCCCAAGATAAGACCACATTGGAAAGTGCTAGCAATGGGTCTATGAAGAAGTACAAGACCACTGATGAGGCTTGGCAATTGATCAGCGATTTAGCTAAATCTACTAGGAACCAGAGGCAAAAGCAAGGCCGTTCAAAAGCCGTTGCAGAAGTATCCTCTAATAGAGAGACTGCTGCTCTAACTCAAAGTATATGTGAGATGACTAACTTGCTGAAGCAGATGCAATTGAATCAACAACAAGCTCAGCAAGTTCAACCCCCTCCACCACAGCAAAACCAACAACTAGTCCCACAGAGAGTTTGCGGAATCTATACTGATTATAGCCATTACACTGATGAATGCCCGCAGCTCCAACAAGAAGACAACATGGTGGCATCCACTCATAACTTCTATGACCGCCCCAACCAAGGGTACAATCAAAGTGGAAATAATAATCATGGATGGCAGGACAATTCTAACCAAAATTGGAGGGACAACAATAACAGAGGAGGCCGATATAATCAGGGAAATCAGAGGTGGAATAATAACAACAACAGGCAGCAGAATCAACCTTACAGAGCACCTCACCTGAGGCAAAAGCAAGGACCACAGAACAATCATGTCCTCATGCTAAGCTTAAGAGAACTATAAAGATGAAGAGGAATGGTAGGATGTATGAAATGCAACCTATCTATATGAATGCAACTACATGCAAAAAATGTTCCTACCTACTTGGTTAAAAATAAATAAGTTCTCCAAGACAAACATAAATCAAATTTCACTAATTCAAATTATACAATAAAGGACAAGTAAACTTGTAAGAAGATAGCTAATGAAAGTAGGGAACATAGAATCAAGCATTGAACCCTCACTGGTAGTGTATATCACTCTTACTCTAAGGTGTCTAGGGTCAATCACTCTACTCTTCTCTAGTCATGCTTTATAAAACTTGTTCTTCATCTAACCAATCAACAATATTTAATATACCAATGCAAACATCATGAGGTCTTTTTCAAGGTTGTAATGGGGCTAAGGTAAGGGTAAAGGTATATATATGGCTAAGTGAGCTTTATAAATTGAATTTTTAATTAACCTAAGCTCTCACCTAATATACATATACTTTATATACTTTTAAATTCATGCCTAGCTACCCATAATTCTCACTTTTGTATAATTCCCATACTCATGTACCAAATTTTTCTTTAATTTTTATCACATGTGCATTGCTCTTTTATTAAACTTAATATTGGGGTAATTTTGTCCCCTTATTTACTTATTTATTGAGTATTTTTGGATTTTTTCTCTTTTTTTCTCTTTCTTTTTTTTTAGAGAAACAAAATTAACTTATCAATGCACATGGATTTTCTATTATTTTTCTATTTTGGTTTTTCATGAGTAGGTTCCCAAATTCCTGATATTCAAATAAATTAGAAACATTATACTTTTCCTTTATTAATGTAAGGCCCACATCGGTTGGGGAGGGGAATGAAGCATGCCTTATAAGGGTGTGGATACCTCTCCCTAGCATGACGCGTTTTGACGAGTGAGTGTGGGGGACTTCGGCTATCATCCCTATCATCAAAAGCAAAACCGTGAGGCCTTGTGTGCCAAAGCGGACAATATCGTGCTAGCGGGTGGTCTGGGTTGTTACAATTAACCCATGTTCTCACAGTTTCCCCGCACTTAATTAACACACTATCTTAAGCTAACCAAAGATTCAATTGGGATAATTAATTTGTTTCCCGCTTAAGGCTAGTGATGTGGTAAGATATAGAACTAATGGGGATTTCAAGGCTCAAAGTGGCTGACAAGGATGATTTAAAGGGTAGGCTTATTTGGGATAAGTGAGCTAAAATCAAATAATGGCCTCAATCATATGCAAGCATGTAAATACACTAAATATTGGACATATAGACTGAAACAAAGTAAAGATCACAATTATAGAGAAGTAAACACACAAGAATAAAATATTTATGGTTAAATAATGTAACCATGTAAATAAGCTCAAAATCTCACAGGTTGTGTGTTCTTTGGCTCAAAAACCATGTTCCAAATACAACTTCAAACAAGTTTAACACAAAAATTTTCATTTTAAATTAGTGAAATGTTTCAAAAATAGGGTCCTAAAAAGAATTTTATTACTTTAACCAAGTAGTAACTAAATGCACAAAATCAAATAAACATGCAATCAAATATGGAGATGCAACAATGAACAAATTAACATTGGTGTTGAAATAGGAAATAACTAACCCATGGAGATCGGTATCGACCTCTCCACACTTAAAGATTGCACCGTCCTCGGTGCATGCTAAGATGTGCAAGTGGATGGGGGTTGTGGTTCCTCAGCTGGGGCTCTTTTTGTTCCTTTCCTTGCTGCTGATTTGGGAATGGCTTTCTCTTTTCCTTTTTTGGTGGCCATCCTGAAAAAGGGAAGAGAAAGTAAATTAAATTCAAAGAGATATATATAGCAAGGAAGAGAACGGAAAAGGTGGTGATGGATGCACATTAAGATATAACTGACATTAACACATGCTCGCGAGTACATGTGAAAAGCCATCAATGGAAAATAGCTAGTGCATATAAGGACAAGTGAATGCAAGGTGTTTATTGGCATGCCGGCAAAGGGAATGAGTAGCATAGATCAAGCATTACTCGTAACAAACCATCATGTTTGTATTGACAATTAATTTCAATTAATACAATAGTAAAGGGAGTTTATGAAAAGCAAGCATTGAATAGTATAAAGTAAAATAGTGAAGTGCATAATGCCATATGGGATTTTTCACAAACACATAGCATGCATAGTAAATAAGCTATTTGAAAGTTTTAAATTGAACATGAAAGCATCCTTTAAAAAGTAATATATAATTGTCAAATAATTATGCAACAATCCACAATGACCCAAATAAAATTCCAACACTAATGAAAATAATGCAATGAATGAAAGTATGCAAGTAAGCAAAAGAAAATAAAAGATAAGATAAATGAGAAGGGAAGGAAGGGAAGAAGAAGTAAGTAAGAAAGGAGGGGGGAAAAATTAGGATTGGGGAAGATAAAATATTTTGGCATATTAGGTTAAGGTGTGCGACGCTGGCGACGCGGCCGCGTGGTGCGCAATAAGGTCAAGCGACGCGGACGCATGGGTCATGCGATCGCGTGACTCGATTTGTGCTAGTGGCGCGAGTGCAGCCTCGCGCTCGCACAACTCTCTGTTCAAAATCTTATTAGTGCCAAATTTTTAAGTGACGCAATCGCATGGGGCATGCGATCGCGTGAGTGGGCTTTAAAGGAATATGACGCGGTCGCGTGGGTCATGCGGCTGCGTAGGAAGGATTAGGCGTTCAGCACCAATCTTGCACCACTCTCGCACAACTTTCGGGTGTGCACCACTTTGACGTCGAAATCTTGGTCACGTAGCCGCGTGGGGCACGCGGTCGCATGGGAGGCCATTATTCCCGTATGACGCGGTCGCATCAGCGATGCGGTCGCGTGGGATGATTTGTGCCATTGGCACGCCTCCAGCCACGCTCTCGCGTGACTTTTTGTTCGTTTTCTTTTCTTCCCATTGCACTGGTGACGCGGACGCGTTAGCGACGCTGCCGCGTCGCGTGCATGTTTTTCCATTTTTTTTTATTTTTTTAATGCAATATGCAGATGCAAATGCAGTGCTTAATGTGAATGCTATGCATGATTCCAGGTTCAATGAAAATAAAATAAAATAAAAATAAACAACACGAAATAAAATTGAAAAAGAACGATCATACCATGGTGGGTTGTCTCCCACGTAGCACTTTTAGTTATAGTCCTTAAGTTGGACATTTGATGAGATTCCTGCTATGGTGGCTTGTGCTTGTACTGATCCAGGAATCCCCACCAATGTTTGTATTTCCAGTAGCCTCCGGGGTCCCAAATTAAGCATGTAAAGCCCTTAAGAAGCTTCAAACAGATTCTTAGGCTCCCGGGGTGACAAATGCCAGAACAGATTCTAGGATCCCAAACTTTACTTTTACACCCGTTTTTGTCTCGATCTGCATTTTTTCAGCCGGGTGAAAGGTGATATGAATTCTCACTGCAGCGACCAAACAGCTTCCTAGACCCATTCAGTTGAGCTTTATACCAACCTTTGCGTTTGAACTTAAAGCTTCCAACCATAATGAACCTTGCAGGATAATTCTTACCACTGGCCATCTTCCTCTTACTCTTAATGCTACACAGAGCTCTAAGTTGACCATCCGTCTCCAGTAGCCCATATTCAAGTGGGATTAGAAAGCTAAGGGATATGAATTTTACCCACTTGAATGTTGTGAAGGATGATGGCAACTTAGGGGAGGTGTTTTTAATGAAATTGCAAGCTCCACTCCCTTGTGCTCTTCTCTGATAATTACCACCTCTTTACAAGCTTCTTCAATTTTAACCTCTTCCTCTTGGTAACTTTCTTCCAATTCAATATTCTCTTCATTGCTTTCCAAGGGCATGGGAGGTTGTGCTTCTTCTTCTTGAATCTCCATCTCTTGATCAACCTCTTCCAAGTCTTTAACTATGATATGCCTTGGAGGTTGTACACCCTTCTTAGCATCAATTTCAAACGTCTTGGAAGGGGGTTCTATGACTGGACTTTCCCATGGAGGTTCTACATCTCCTAAGTCTTCAACCACTTCTTCTTCATTAATTCTGGCTTCCTCTACTTGTTCCAGTACAAAGTCATGCTCCGTACTGTTCACTGGAGTTTCTAGTATCTCCTTCATACTACGTTCTTCATTAGATTGTCCACATGAAGCCATGGGGGTTCCTTGAGTGTCCGAACATCGGGAAGCTAATTGACTCATTATTGCTTGCCCCAATTGATGAATGGTTGCCTGACATCGATCCACTGTTTCTTTGAAAAGATCCTTTGTCTCTTGATGCACTTGGCTTTCATAAATAGGATCATAGTGCTCTTGGATTGATGGATATGGAGATGCTGAATATTGAAGTGGTGGTTCTTATGAGTAATTGGGTTGGAATTGGGGTGGTTCTATATATGGTTCATATGGCTCATAAGGTGGTTGGTATGGTGGTTGAAGGTTAGGGTCATATGGAGGTGAATGGCAAAAAAGGGCTTGTGAGTTTGGTGGTCCAAAGTTATGTTGAGGAAAGGGTTCATAGGCATATGGTGGTGGTTGTTGATA
>NC_029794.2:77013644-77014164 GCF_000816755.2 Arachis ipaensis | reverse complement strand
ATTGGAATCAAACTTGAAGCGAGAGGGGTGAGAATTCATAGTAGCTAATAAAAAATTAAAAACAAAAATAAAAATAAATTTAAATTAAAAGGTTATTTAAATTTTGAATTTGAAAATTAAATTTTGAAATTTTGAATTTTAAATTTTTGAATTTTGAATTTTTGAAATTTGAAATTTGAAAATTTTTAAATTTGAATTTTGAAAAATTTTTAAATTTGAATTTTGAAATTTGATTGTTGAAATAAGATAAGATAAAATAAAAATTTTAAAATAAAAAACCAATAACCTCTTAACTTAAGAAAAAGCAAAAATAAAAACAAATAAACAAGCAAAAATAAAATATTTACAATAACCAATAATAAGGCACACGTTTGCAATTCCCCGGCAACGGCACCATTTTGACGTTAGGATTTTTGCCAGTAAAAAAGTTCATAAAAATAGTCGCGTTGTAGATATAGTCTCTAAACCAACAAAAATCCCTTCGTGCAAACGTTTTGGTTGTCACAAGTAACAAACCCCT
>NC_029794.2:77006481-77012144 GCF_000816755.2 Arachis ipaensis | reverse complement strand
TCACAAGTAACAAACCCCTTTAAAATTGATAACCGAGTATTTAAACCTCGGGTCGTCTTCTCAAGGAATTGTAGGGAAGTATGTTCTTATTATTGGTTATGAGTTATGTAAATTGGGGGTTTTGGAGCTTGGACAATGAGCACAGATATATTTAAATGACAAATAAAATAAATAAATAAATGTAAAATAAACTTTTGGCAAGGTATGAGAAATTGGAAGTCCTAGCCCAGTTATCCTTATCAACAATAATGAAAATTGACTCTTGATTCCACTTAGTTAACCTTTACTAGAGCAAGGGAAGGTCAAGTGACTAATTAGTTTGATCTTCAAATCCTAGTTAATCCCTAAGGAAAGATTGGGATTATCGAAGTTCAGTTCAATTAGCAAAGATAACAATTATCACTTATGTTGAGTTAAGATAACTCCTGAGTTACTAATTTCTTAACCAAAGCCAAGAATGTAGAAAGCTAAATTAAAATCATAAATATCTAGAATACCTCAAATAAAATACATTCAAAGTAGTAAAATCTAACATGAAAAAATTCATAAGCCAATTGGGCAACATAAATCAAATACAAATAAAAGCATTAGAGTCAATAAAAATAGAAGCGAAAGTAAATAGAAAGGGACATTGAACCTGGGATCGAGAGTCACTCCTAAAACTAAGAGAAGTCCTAAATCCTAATCCTAAGAGAGAGAGAGGAGAGAACCTCTCTCTCTAAAACTACATCTAGAACATGAAAAGTGAATTATGAGAGCCTCCTCATGAATGGATGCATTCTCCCACTTTATAGCCTCTAATCTGTGTGTTTTGGGCTGAAAACTGGGTCAAAAGCAGCCCAAAAATTGCCCCCTGTGATTTTTGTTACGTTCAGGTCGCAGAAAGGTGACGCGGCCGCGTCGTCCATGCGGCCGCGCGGATTGGGTGTTGGCCAGGTCACGCGTCCGTGTGACCCACGCGTTCGTGTCGCCTGGCATCGGGGCAACTATGGCAAATTATATATCAAATCGAAGCCCCAGACGTTAGATTTCCAACGCAACTAGAACCGCATCATTTGAACCTTTGTAGCAAAAGTTATAGCCGTTTGAGTGCGAAGAGGTCAGGCTGGACAGCTTAGCAATTTCTCCAACTTATTGTTTTCCTTCCACTTTTGCATGCTTCCTTTCCATCCTCTGAGCCATTCCTGCCCTATAATCTCTGAAAACACTTAACACACATATCAAGGCATCTAATGGTAATAAGAGAGGATTAATATTAGCAAATATAAGTCCAAAGAAACATGTTTTCAATCAAAGCACATAATTAGGAAGGCAAATGTAAAACCATGCAAATAGTATGAATAAGTGGGTAAAGAGTTGATGAAAACCACTCAATTGAGCATAAGATAAACCATAAAATAGTGGTTTATCAACAGCGCGCCGCTGTTACAACGAAAGTCTGAACCTCAGAGGCAAAGGAAAATAAATCCACACCAGCGAACTCGGGAAAGTTCGAGGGCGGGAAGAACTTCGTCCACAACCTGAAGGCAAGACAGAAAAAGTCCAGGTCAGAGATACCCCAGATAAAACAACCAATATTGGCACAATCCTAAAAGGAGACGTAAAGGAGTCCCTCATACAGTTCTTAAGAGACAATGTCGACCTCTTCGCATGGAAGGCCGCAGACATACCGGGCATAGACCCTAAGTTAATGTGCCACAAGTTGGCAGTTTACCCAGGATCTCGGCCAGTACAGCAGAGGCGTAGAAAGCTCGGACCAAAATGATCCCAAGCTGTGGAAGAATAGGTACAAGCTCTACTAGAGGCAGGATTCATAAGAGAAGTCAAGTACCCACTATGGCTAGCCAACATCGTCTTGGTGAAAATATCAAATGGAAAGTGGCGGATGTGGACTGATTACACCGATCTCAACAAAGCTTGCCCGAAAGATCCCTATCCACTCCCAAGTATTGACGCTCTGGTGGATACCTCTTCAGGATACAAATACCTCTCGTTTATGGACGCCTATTCGGGATACAATCAGATCCCGATGTACCCGCCTGATCAAGAAAAAACCTCATTTTTAACCCCAAAAGCAAACTACTGCTACGTCGTCATGCCATTCGGACTCAAAAATGCCGGGGCCACTTATCAAAGATTAATGAATAAAGTCTTCGCAGACCACATCGAGAAAGTCATGGAAGTCTACGTGGACGACATGTTAGTAAAAACACAAAGTGAGGAGTCATTACTGTCCGACCTCACCCAAGTATTCGACACTATAAGAAGGCATGGCATGCGACTTAACCCTGCAAAATGCACCTTCGCAGTAGAAGCTGGAAAATTCTTGGGTTTTATACTCACACAAAGAGGAATCGAGGCAAATCCAAATAAATGTCGGGCTATACTCGACATGAAGAGTCCGACCTGAGTCAAAGAGGTACAACAACTCAATGGAAGATTTGTAGCTTTGTCCAGATTTCTAGCTGGATCAGCAATAAGATCTCTCCCCTTCTACGCTACTCTAAGGAAGGGAAAGAAATTTGAATGGATAATGGAGTGCGACCAGGCCTTCCAGGATTTCAAAAGGTTCCTAGGACAACCACCTATTCTGACCCGGCCACGGGAAGGAGAACCACTTGTATTATAGCTCGCAGTAGGCAATCGGACAATAGCCTCAGCACTAGTCCAAGAGGATGACAGTGGACAACAACCTATATACTTCATCAGCAAAGCACTACAAGGGTCCGAACTAAATTACCAAAAAATAGAAAAATTTGCCTATGCTCTCATACTAACTTCTCGATGACTTTACCCATATTTCCAAGCCCACGTCATCAGGGTTCAGACCAACCAGCCCATAAAAGGCATTCTGCAGAAAACAGACTTAGCATAAAGAATCTTACAATGGGCAGTCGAGTTGTCCGAATTCGACCTTCAATATGAAGCTCAGACAGCCATCAAATCACAGTATCTAGCCGACTTTATTACAGAGTTTACGGACACCCCAGAAATCCCTACAGAATGGAATCTCTATATAGACGGTTCCTCAAACAAAACTGGAAGTGGCGCAGGCGTGATAATAGAAAGCAATCAGGAAACCCAAATTAAACTTTCCCTCAAATTCAGGTTCCCTGCTTCAAACAACCGGGCTGAATATGAGGCACTACTAGCTGGTTTGAAGCTGGCTAAGGAGGTTGGAGTTCAAAAACTTATCATCTTCAGCGACTCATAAATAGTCATCTCACAAATAGCAGGGAGCTACCAAGCCAAGGATCCCACCATGAAAAAGTACTTGGACAAAACCAGGAAACAGCTCGGACAACTCGGGGAATATAAGGTCCGCCACATACCTCGGGAACAGAATGCTCGAGCTGATGCACTCTCAAAACTAGCCAGCACTAAACCAGGGGGCAACAATAGAAGCCTCATCCAGGAAATACTGCAGAACTCGTCAATCTCGGAAGAAGAAAAGGTCCTAGTCATAACAGGGTTGGATCAAGGATGGATGACTCCCATAATTAACTACCTCAAAACAGAAACACTCCCTACAGATAAGAAGGAGGCGAAGACATTAAAACGAGAGGCACAATACTACACCATCATAAACAATACTCTATACAAGAGAGGGATTTCAACACCACTGTTAAAATGTGTACCGACTTCCAACACAAAGAAAGTTTTAGAAGAAGTACACAGTGGCATCTGTGGCAACCATCTCAGAGCACAACCTCTCACCAAAAAAGTACTCCGGGCTGGATTCTATTGGCCAACTTTACAAAAAGAAGCAATAGAATTCGTAAAGACATGTCCACCATGTCAGAAGCATGCTAATTTTCATATCGCCCTACCATAGGAGCTCATCAGCGTAACCTCACCCTGGCCATTTGCAAAATAGGAACTCGACCTCCTTGGGCCTTTACCTCAAGGATAAGGACAAGTCAAGTTCCTCATTGTCGGAGTAGACTATTTTACAAAATGGATTGAGGCAGAACCCCTAGCCAACGCCACTGCTCAAAGAAGTCAAAAATTCCTATATAGAAACATTGTCACAAGGTTTGGGGTTCCATACTCCATCACCACAGATAATGGCACTCAATTTACAGACGCATGCTTCAGAAAATTGGTGGCCGACTTGAAAATAAAGTACCAATTCACATCCGTAGAACATCTTTAGGCCAATGGACAGGCAGAAGCCGCCAATAAAGTTATATTAGCTGGGCTAAAATGGAGATTACAGGATGCAAAGGGAGCTTAGGCTGATGAGCTCCCACAAGTCCTATGGGCATATCGAACAACTCCACACACCACCACAAAAGAATCACCTTTCCTATTAGCTTACGGAATGGAGACAAGGATCCCAGTGGAGGTCGAAGAACGATCGCACAGAGTGATCTACTACAGCGAAGAGGCCAACTCCCAACTTCAAAGGGAAGAACTCGACCTACTTCCAGAAATCCGAGAAATAGCTCGGATCAAAGAAGAGGCGTTAAAACGTCGAATGGCCTCAAGATACAACCGAAAGGTAGTACAGCGAGGTTTTGCCGAGAACGACCTCATCCTAATCCGAAATGATATCGGAACAAGTTGACCTAGAGAAGGAAAGCTGGCAGCAAACTGGAAGGGACCCTACCGGGTCATAGAAGTACTCGGAAAGGGCTACTACAGGCTGTCCGAACTCGAAGGGCGAGAGCTTCCAAGGTCATGGAACGCCTGTAACTTAAGAAGGCATTACAATTAAGAGGTAATAAAGATCTTAGGATGAGGTGCACTCTTTTTCTGAAAAAGGTTTTTTAACGAGGCACCAAGCCAAGATCCATGAACTACCTGACTTAGAGGGGTAAAACTCCCACATGTATATATTTGCATATTTTCTATCTTGAATAAATTTTTTCAGATTTTCTACAAATCCTCTTATCAAGATGCATTAATCTGAGATGCAAAAAAATTCATCGCCCAATTAAGAAGCTACAGATCGGCAAAAAGTGAAAATCAAATTCACTGCTCGATCATATAAAGAGCAACAAAGATGAAAACCGAATTCATCAGAGGTCGACCAAACGAGGATCAAACTCAATTTCTACAAAATCGGCAAAGATGAAAAGCGGCAAAAACAGAATAATGCAAGAAGTTATCAAAAGTGATCCATAGGAAAGGACCTGACGAGGTCTTAATAAAAATGGATTACTAAAAATAACTTAAAGACGGACCGACATAAAGAAGTCGGATCAGTCAACCACGACAAAAAAAGTTATAAAAAGTAAATCCCTATAAAGAGGCCTGGCTAGCCCTAAAAAAGAGGATTACTATAAATAACTTAGAAGAGACCGGCATGATGAAGTCGGCCCAACAAAACCACAAAAGTTATAAAAAGTAATCCATAAAAGAGACCTGACCGAGGTTCAAATAATATGGATTGCTGAAAATAACTTAGAACGGACCGACATGACAAAGTCGGCCCGACAAAGCTATAAAAAGTTATAAATAAGTAATCCATAAAAGAGACCTGACAAGGTCCGAGCAAAAAATGGATTATTAAGAAATAACTTCGAACAGACCGAGATGAAGAAGTCAGTCGACAGAAGGCATGCACTACAAGGGACCCAAGTCGAACCCAGAAAGCCATGACCTCAATAAAAGCAATCTACAAGTATTATATCAAAGAATGCAAAAAAAAAAAAAAA
>NC_029794.2:76996151-77006357 GCF_000816755.2 Arachis ipaensis | reverse complement strand
AAAACTAGTTGCATAAAGCTAGCTTCAACTAAAGCAGGAAATAAAGCACAAAGGCAATCAAAAGAGGTTGGACAACAACATTCCAGCACTCTCAATATTCCAGAAAAGTGTTAAAAAGATGCAGACAAGCTTGTCACAAAATAACAGACTCAAGAGGCCGCCTGAAATCGACCCCAAGAGGCTTGAAAAACTACTTTTTTTGACAAAATAAGGTTGCTAAAAAAAAGCAACTAAAGTATCCGAAGTCAAACAAACCACCAATTACAGAAATAAAAGTTTAAAAGCCCACAGACCGGGCTGTACATTATACATCAAAGAAAAAAATTATAGAGGATCCAAAGACTACCCAGTAGCAGTATCTCGGGGTGAAGGAGGACGAGTCTGAAAGGGTACCGCATCTCCTGTCCCATCATCCCGATTTAAGATATGGACATCAGGATCGGACTCGGGCTGACCGACTTCAGCTGCTGGAGTTGAGGTAGGCGGGGCAACAGAGGCTTTGGCAGATGGTGCAGGAGGAGGGTTGACATCATCATCATCATCATCATCAGGGTCATCAGGGATAATCTTACCATCTTTTACAATGTTGTCCAAGCTAAAAAGGGTGAGGTCGAGCTCGGGCGCAAGAACTTGAACCTCATCCTTCAAATTCTCATAAGCAGCATTCACACTTCCTACAAGATGACCATGGAGCTCGACATAGTCAACTCGAACAGATTCTAAACTCTCCCTAAAGAATCATCATCTCTCCATAAGTTAAGACATAGCTCTCCTTATGCTTCAGCGCCATATCCTCAGCCCTCTTTGCAGAAGCCACAGCAGCAGTAACCCGAGTTTTCTCACCCTCCAACTCTTTTTCTAGCTTCGCCACCTTCACTTCAAGCTCCTCCTTCAAATCCTTGATCCGGTCGAACTCTGATTTGGCCTCCTCCATAAAAGCTTTCATTGCATGAATAGGAAGATCCTGGGAAGTTTGGTATAGAGCCGCCCCCACATGTGCCATCTTAATGCTACAACGGGTAATGAAGTCCAAGTGAAGAAGGAGGGAAACATCATCAATAGGAATGACACCATAAGGAGCAATTTGTTGATCAACAAACCCGACAGCATCAAAGTTAAGGGCATCCAGATTGAAGGGATCGACAATCCTCTGTCTTTTTGGAGGAGGAATGGCAGCAGGAGAAGAGGTAGCAGCAGAAGCCGGGGAGGATCAATCAAGTGAACCCGAGGAGTAGGAATCATCTTCCTCGGCCCAGAAGAGCTCGATATCGGCTGTTTTGGAGGAACATGAGAGGATCCTTCCCCAGCCGCCTTGGCCGAGATGTTCTGGGAAGCTATAGCCTTTCTCGGCTTCTTAAAGGCCCTCATGGAGTCATTATTTTTAATCATCTCTGAAATAACATACAGCAAGAAATCGAGTTATAAATCAGAAAGAAAATGAATGAACTCGACAAAATAAACAAAGCACAAAGAAGTCAACGACTACCCAGCTCAGCTCGGAGAAGAGAGGGATTTCCTAGGAATTTCTTTGTATCAAGATGGGGAGGCTGCCTCCAGTTTTCTTCCAGCATAGTCACAAAGGCTTGCTCAACCTCATCCAACATCTCCCAAGTATACCTAGACACCACTATATTCTTTTGCCATTCTAAGGGAAAACTGGGTTCGCCATTTTCATCCAAAAAGAAAGGCCGGGCTCCTTCCACAGCTCGGACCTTAAAGAAATAGTTCTTAAAATTGCTAAAAGATTCATCGTACATTGAAAAAACTTTCTTTCCTTGGGCAGCACGGAAAGATACCCAAGCAGCCTTCTTCTTAGCCACCCCGGGTTTAGTCAAAACAAAGAGGTAAAGAAAAAGGGTTTGAGATGGTTTAACATCAAACTCTTTACACAGTAATTGAAAAATCTTAAGAAAGCCCCACGAATTCGGGTGAGGTTGGGAGGGAGATACATTGCATGACCACATCAAATTGGTCTCAAAAGGAGTAAAAGGGAAAGTAATGTTCAGCTGGCTGAAAAAATAGTCATAGGCATAGAAGAAGGGACGCTCCCCCTCGACCGAGGTCGGGAAACAAACCCTTTCATTGGAATCAGGCGTTACAAGCTCATAATCTTTCTCCTGGGCTCGACTACTACAAATCCTATGATGTTTCCTCAGCTCTACGCAGTACTCAGCATTTACCACAGAGACACACATCAACACAAGGGAGTCCAGCCAGTCCGACATGCCCTCAGGGACTTTGGAATAAGTCTCAACAATATTTTTGCGAGAAGACATGGGTAAACTAGTCCTACAGTAAGAAAAGGAAAAAGCGGTTACTAAACAACTCAGGAAAATCAAAAAACAACTCGAGCTAAAACATACAAATAGCAAAAAGAGACCCCAGGACTCACACCAAGGTCCAGGGGCATCCTTTGGAGGCAGAAACAGAGTAAAGGACTCAGGAAAAATACAGGACCTACATCCCTCAAAACAAGGAAGCAAATATCCTTCGATAGCGACACTCCACAAAAACACAAAATAAACTATCAAAGTCATTACTTTTACAGCCTATCAGAAGAGTCAAATATCAAAGCATGCAAAGGGGCAATCATCAAAGATGCAACCTTTCTCAGGGTTAAACAGTTCGGCATTTTAAAAGTGGACAATCATTAAGGGCGCAACCTTTTTTGAGAATCAAACAAGTTCACTATTTCAAAGGAAGAAATCAAGAAGATCCAATCAGAAAGAGTAAAACAGCATTCAAAACCCTAAATACCAACAGACAAGGAAAGGTTCTACAAAATTAAAGAAACCCTAAAATAGCACACAGAGCAGAAGCAAATCAGACACAGCAAGCAAAGATTCAAAACTTTCGAGTTTTATTCCAAACAAAATCTAAAGGATTATAAATATCCAAGCATAAAAATGAGGAGAAAAAAAAGAGAGAAGCCAACCTGTAGTAGGAAAGGAACAGTGAAGTGATCAGAGATTGAAAAAAAAGCAAGCACCAATGATCGCCTCTTCAAAAGCAGAAGATAGAACGCAAGAAAATTTGCGGGGAAGCAAGAAAGAGGAGAGACGGAGAAGAGAAACTCTTTGAAAATTTTGAAAAGAAGTGAGAAGTGGAAGCAAAGGAAACGGCAAAAAAGGGAGGTTAATGGGCATTTAAAACCTTCGCATGTTCCCAAGGAAGTACAAAAACGCGCGCCACAAGGAGAAATGTTCCGCATTTAAAGCTACTTAAATAAAGTTCTACAAACAGACCCAACAAAAGAATGCTCGAGTTCGGCTTTCCCAAAAGAGATCGAAGTTCCAAAAAACTCGACCTCAAAAGAAAGACCGAGCTCGAGCAGGGGCACTATTCATACCCTGGGTCGAGCTGTACGACCTGGACTACTTGAAGACAAAGCGACCGACCTATTCAAGTCTGGAATACCCGATCTCTTCTCAAAGAGGTCGGCCAAATCGACAATAGAGGCCCAAAACAGGCCCAAGTAAAGGAACACGACCCATATCCAGAGGAAGCCCAAGCCTAGATGGATAAGGGCGGTTCCCTTAAAGATAAAGATGACTTCACTCAAAGATAAGATAAGATAAGATAACTATCTTATCCTCAGAAAGATCACTCTACAACCATTATAAATACACTGGAGCACCCAGGTATAACTCATACTCTGATTCTACTAAAAACCTGCTTAATACCCTTGCTAACTTAAGCATCGGAGTCCCTTGCAGGTACCACCACCCTCCGGTTACAAAGGATCAGCAGCATAGCCAGTCAAACAAGTCGGACACGACCGCTCCAGCCACCACCCACCAGCCGGACACGTTAGCTCCGACCAATACAGAAGATCTCGTCCGAGATCGGCCTACAATTTCAGGTAACCCTCGGAACAATTCATATGGCTCATAGGGTGGTTGATATGGTGGATATGGGTTAGGATCATATGAGGGTGTTTGGTAGTAAGGGGCTTGTGAGTATGGTGGTTCAAAGCTATGTCGAGGAGGGGATTCATAGGCATATGGTGGTGGTTGTTGACAAGTACAATAAGGAGTACCACATCCATTAGATTGATATGGTGGGGCTTGTTGGTAACTACAAGGAGGTCCACCATATCCATTGTCTTGAGGCGCACCTCGAAATGGCTCTTGCTCATAGTAAGTTGGTGGAGGTTGGTTGTCACAAAAAGGTCCACCATAGCTATTGTCCTGGTATGCATCATAGAATGGTTGTTGGTCATAGTGCATTGGAGGGGGTTGTTGCCAAGAGGGTTAATAAAATCCTTGTGGCTCCTCCCATCTTTGATTGTTCCAACCTTGATGCATGTTCTCATTATAGCTTCCATTCCCTACAACATAATTTGAACCAAACTCGTAGCCAAAGGGGTGAGAATTTATAGTAGCAAGTAAAAACAAAAACTAATAAAAATAAGCAACTAAGTCCTAAAACTAACAAAAACTAACAAATAAGCAAAAAGCAAATATTTACAATAACCAATAATAAGGCACACGTTTGCAATTCTCCGGCAACGGCGCCATTTTGATGAACAGATTTTTGCTAGTAAAGAATTCACAATAAATTCTCGTTGCTAGTATAACTTCTAAACCAACAAAGAATCTTTTCATACAAAAATTTGGTTGTCACAAGTAACAAACCCCTAAAAATAATAACCGAAGTATTCAAACCTCGGGTCGTCTCTCAAGGAATTGCAGGGAGGTGTGTTACTTATAATTGGTTATGAGATAGTATCTTTTTGGGGTTTTTGAATAAGGAACAAGGAAATAAAATGGCAAGAAATTAAATTAATAACTAAGAAAAGCTCTTGGCAAGGTATGAGAACTAGAAGTTCTATCGTAGTTATCCTTATCAATTGAGACATCAACTGTCCATTGCTCCCACTTAATTAACTTCTAACTATGGAGGAAAGTCAAGTGGATAAATCAATTTGATTCCTTAAGTCCTAGTCAACTCCCTAAGGAAAGACTAGCTTTAGAGGGATTCAAATCAACTAGCAACTTTCAATTATCAATCAACAAAGGAGTTTGATAACTCAAGAGTCTCCAATTACTCAACCAAAGCCAAGAGGAGAAAAATCTATTCTAAAGTCAAACCAAGCATTTTGTCAAACACTTGGAAGGCACAACATAAAAGCATATAAAAGTAATAAGAGATAATAGAATCCAAACAAACAATTGCAATGAATCAATGACAACAATTGAGAGAAGAAGTAATAAACATGAAATACTTGAAATTGCATAAAAAGGAAAATTAAATATGACATGAGAATTCATAAACTAAATTAGCAACATAAATAAATCAACAAGAGAAATAGATAAACTAAAATGCTAGAACAAATAAGAGAAGAAGAGAAACTAAATTGAAATAGAGTAGAAATCTAAAATTGAAAATAGCTAAACCTAAGAATCCTAAAACCTAGAGAGAGGAGAGAGCCTCTCTCTCCTCTCTCTCTAGAAAACTACATCTAAAACCTAAAAATTATATGAATGAAAGTTGTGTGAATGAATGTTGTGTGATTCCCCCACCCTGCAGCCTCTAATTTGTGTTTTTCGGGATTGAAACTGGGCCAAAAACAGCCCAGAAATTGCTCCCAGCATTTTTTGATACGTCCAGCACGTGGCAGTGTCACGCGTACGCGTCGATGAACTTTTCCAAGGTCACGCGTACACGTGCTCCACGCGTGCGCGTCGCCTAACTGCATGGCAACTATGGCAAATTACATATCATTTTGAAGCCCCGGATGTTAGCTTTTCAACGCAACTAGAACCGCCTCATTTGGACCTATGTAGATCAAGTTATGATCGATTTAGTATGAAGAGGTTAGGCTTGACAGCTTAGCAATTCCTTCAATTTCTTGTATTCCTTCCACTTTTGTATGCTTCCTTTCCATCCTCTAAGTCATTCCTGCCCTATAAATCCTGAAAACACTTAACACACATATCACGACATCAAATGGTAATAAGAGAGTATTAAAATTAGTAATTTAAGGCCAAAGAAGCATGTTTTTAATCATAGCACAGAATTAGGAAGGAAAATGTAAAACATGCGAATTATATGAATAAGTGTGAGTTTAGTGGATAAAATCCACTCAATTAAGTACAAAATGTACCATGAAATAGTGGTGCATCAGGAGCCCTTAGCTTGTGAAGAACTCCATCAAAGTTTGACGGCATTAATTTCGAAGAATGGAGCTTATTGGAAGTCCAAGCATTGGTGGATGTTCGAGGATGGATTCAAGCACAAGCTACCTTGATGAGGAGCCCCCATAAGTCCAACTTAAGGACAATAAACAAAATTTCTAGGTGGGAGACACCCCACCATGGTAAAATCTTCCCATTTTTTTTCTTTTGTACATATTGGTAAAGTTAGTTTAATTTCATGTTTAGATTGATTTGTTAAGTTTAGTTGGTAGTCTAGTATGTTAAATAAGGTTTTATGGTGTTTTGGTAGCTGTTTGGAGGTTTGAAATGCTTGGTTTGGTGCAAGAACTTGGAAAAATTTTGAAAAATAGATCACCAACCCACGCGTACGCGTGCCCCACGCATAGGCATGACCCAAGTTTTTTTGACCATCCACACGCACGCGTTACCCACGCGTACGCGTGGATTCAAAATTCTCACCTCCATACAAATTCTAGAGAGTTATGCCTATTTTCATGCCAACTTTGTGCGCAAACCCACGCGTACGCATTACCCCACACATACACGTCGCTCTTTGAATAAGCCATCCACACGCACGCATCACCCACGCGTACGCGTAGATACCAAATTTCCACCTTCCAGCCAAAAACCTGAGAGTCACGCAAACTTTGCGCGAATACTGTGCGAAACAAGTAACTGCCTCCACGTGTGCGCGCGCTCTGACGCGTACGTGCCCCTTACCAGTCTACCAACCCGCGCATACGCGTGGGTGGCGGTCACGTGCCCCTCTTCATTTCAACTCACCAGATGCGTACGCATGGATTACCTTCCTTCATCACCTTCTTTTCTTCTCTTCTTTCCATTTCTTTCCTTCTTCTTTCTTCTTCTTTTTTTTTTCCACCATTCAACCATCATCCAATACTACCAAACACCATCTATAACCAACTATTTTAGTAAGTTAGTTAGTTTAATTTTCATTTCATTTTCTCTTTTTCATTATAAGTGTTGGATTACCAATCTTGTTTACTGTTTATTGCTGCTGATCACTGATAAGATGTTGTGTTAACATCATTTTTGTTATATTCCTCGTTGTATTCTTTATTGAGGATTCAAGTAATTACTTGGTTTTGAATTTTTCATGCTTACTTTTGTGAATACCAAGTACATGAGAATTGCCTTTAGAGCATTTTAAATCTTTTGAATTGCATGCTTTTGCCACCATGCGATTTGAACCATTTTCTTTGAATAGGCAATTTCTTGATGGATGATGTTGGGCATTGGACTTATTGCGTTGTGTTTCTTGATCATATGCATCCATATGTGTTTGGCTTAAATGCTTTTGTGCTTCTCTATTGCTTGTCTGAACATACAAGTTTACTTTAGAGTATTTCAAGCACACTAGAATGAGTGACGTGCATGCTTCTCTTGTGACATAGCTTTTTATGCAAGTGTGTGTTCTAAAGGGCACCTAATTTAGAATTCACACACCTATTTTCCTTCAATGTCACCCTAATTCACTCACTCCATTCTAGTGATTTACCTCTTTCCAACAATTTATGCTTCCTTGCTTTTGCACTTCCTTTTCCTACTATCTTGCTTTCTATTTTCAGGATGGATCATTATAAGCTAAAACGAAAGCAGGAAAAAGAACATGCTGCAACCGGTTAATCCATCAGCTGAGGGTGGCAATCCGGAGAGTCGCTGTACCCCCTTGCTCATCTTTGAATGCACCGAGGACGGTGCAAACTTTTAAGTGTGGGGAGGTCATCCGACCAGTCGGCACTTTTGGGTGACAAATTTCTAATCCCAACACTTTTGTATTTCATTTTTAGGTCTTCTAGGATTTTTTGTCGCATTTTCTTATTTTTGCATATATATAACATAATAAGCTTAGTCAAAATAATGAAATTTCTCAAGAAATGTTTCTATAGGGCATCTCAATTGATTTGAATAAAAATTCTCCATTGAGCTTGCTTGAATTATATCTTGTGGAATATGTTTTAAGCTAAGAACACAAGCTTGTGAGTTTTGAGCCAAATCGTGTGGTTACATCTTTTAACCACTTATTTTCCTTCTTGTGTGTATTATTCTCTTTCTATGGTTGTGATCTTTGATTTGTTTGATTCTTTATGTCCATTATTTTGTGTATACATGCATTTATATGATTGAGGTCATTGCTTCATTAAACTCACCTACCCAAAAAGCCTACCTTTTATCCACCATTGTTAGCCAACTTTGAGCCTACGATTAACCCAATTATTGTTAATTTAGCACATTACAAGCCTTAAAGCGAAAAACAATAAATGTCCTTTATTTGGATCTTTGATTAGCTTAGGCTAGTGAGTGTGTATCATTCAAGTGTGGAAAAACTTGGGACATTGGTTGGGAAAAGGTGTGTGTTGTATTTTAATTGAAAATATTGGGAATTGGGTACATACTCATGTGTTAATTAAATGTAAAACCATATGCATTGATGCTTTTGTATATACTTTATTGCAAAAAGAAAAAAATGAAAAAAGAAAAATAAAAAAACTAAATATATACACAAAAAGAAAAAAAATAGAAAAAGAAAGAAATAAAAAGGGGACAAAATGCCCCAAAGTGAAGCTCAATAATAATCAATGCATATGAGTTGGGATCAAGAAAAGAATGCATGAGTATGTGAAAAAGTGAAGAATGGGTAGTTAGGTTAGCTTTGAAATTGTATAGGTTGCTATATAGGTTAGGTGGGAAGTTTAAGTTGATCAAAGATTCAAATCTTTAGTCCACTTAACCATATGCATAGCCCCATTACAGCCTTATGAAAAGTTCTCATAATATATGTATCCATGCAATGAAAAATTGTTGATTGTTAGATGAAAAACAAATCTTGGAGAGCATGATTAGGGGATAATTGAGTGAATCAACCCTATACACTTGAGCGATTAGAGCGGATACACATCCGGTGAGGGTTCGATTACTCAATTACATGTTTTTCCCCTAGAATCATCACTTTTCTTGCAAGTTTATAAAACCTTTAATAACTCAATTCAATTGTGGGTTAGCTTGGTTATTAACACCCTTAGCCTTTATGCTTATATTGATATTCTTGGAGATTGATTTATTTTGACCAAGTAGTTGCATTCATTTAGATAGTTGCATATAAATAGATTGCATCTAGTTAGTTTATATTGAATAAATGATAATACCTTTTGCCTCTCTCTTGGTTAAGCATGAGGACATGCTTGGTTTAAGTGTGGGGAGATTTGATACACCACTATTTCGTGGTATATTTTGTGCTTAATTTGGGTGGATTTTATCCACTTTTCCCACATTTATCCAATGAAATAGCATGGTTTTATAAATTCTCCTTAATTTGTGCTTAAGTATAAAAGCATGCTTTTAGGCCTTTAATTGGTTAATTTTAAATCACCTTTGATCCCACTAGATGCCTTCATGTGTTTGTTAGTGAATTCAGGTTGAAAAGGCTAGGGATGGATCAAATGAATGAAGAGAAAAGTATGCAAAGTGGAGAAATCATGGAGAATCAAGGATTTGAGATGCATTCATCGACGCACACTGATGACAAGTCATCCTAGCCTATTTTAGCTAGTCTTTTTCTTTTGTTTTCATTAGAACTATGCACTTTCTTGAGCTACAAGCAAGCTAATTGAGTAGATTTTCATGTTTCCCTTGATTGAATCGACCATGTATGAATTCATGCTATTTCATGAGGTTTTATGCTAAAATTGTCACATATTATAAAAGAATGAATATCTCATGATTTTGAGCATAGCTTTGATGTGTTTGGTTGATTAATTATAGGTGAAGAAAGCTTGGAGAAGGGTTGAAGCAAGAAGGAATAGCTAGGAGTAAAGAGAAGACAATGGAATAAGTGAAATTGAACCAGGAAGAAAGAAGCTGGACCTAAAGTTAGCATCAAACTTTTGCACAAACTTTTGGTTGAAAAGTTAGCCCCAACGTTAGCCCCCTAACTTGGAGGCTAACGTTGGAACTTGAAAATTCTTTCCTGGGCTCCAAAAGTTTGCGCCAACGTTAGCCCCCTAACTTGGAGGCTAACGTTGGC
>NC_029794.2:76967596-76993934 GCF_000816755.2 Arachis ipaensis | reverse complement strand
TATCAGCAAATTGTGCTAGCTGATATGAAAAGTTGGAGCCAAAGTTAGACCCCTAACTTTGGCTCAAACTTTTGGTCCAACTTTTGCTAACCTCAAAACCGGTTCAATTGGTTCACTTCGGTTCTTCTCCAAACTTCAAGAGTAATCAACCAAGGCCTCTTTCAACCCAATTCCACCAAGAGCAAAGGCCCAACTCAAGGCTTGAAGATCATTTTTGAAAGTGTATAAATAGGATAGAATTCAAGTTCTTCGGGAGCTTTCCTTTTGGAATTTTCATAATAGTTTTCGGAGAGCTTTGGATATTGAGTGAACTTTAATTTCTTTGTCTTGGGGAAGGAGAATCCACTTCTCTTCCTCTTAGTTTTATTGCTTTCAATTTCAATTACACTTGTCTTGGATACTGGATTGGAGAATTGAAGAAATTCTGTTTCAATCTCAATCTTGGATCTCTCTGTTTCTTTACTGTTAATTGGATTTCATTTCTGGTTAATTGCTCTTCATCTCTTCTCTTTGCAATTTACAATTCCCTTGCAATTGTTCTTATTGGATCTAGGAAGGCATTGAGATCTAGATTTAGTTTTCTAGTCTCTGGGTCCTGAGATCCAAATCTCCAATTTACATTCTGTTTCTTGCTTTCCATGTTCATTTATTTTTCTGCTATAAGATCCGATCCAATCCCAATTCCCTTTTTCTCTTCTGTTTGATGCAATTTAACTTTTCCTTGTTTAATTACTGCCAATCCACATCCCAATCCCCTTTACACTTCAAGCAATTTACATTCCTTGCACTTTAAGATTCCGCAATTTACATTTCTTGCACTCTAAGTTTATGCCATTTAATTTCTTGTCCTCTATGTTTCAGCAATTTATTTCTTGCTCTCTTTACTTCAATGCAATTTAATTCTGCAAGTCACAAAACCATCAACCAAATCTTGATTCGCTTGACTAAATCAACCACTAAACTAAAATTGCTCAATCCTTCAATCCCTGTGGGATCGACCTCACTCCCGTGAGTTTTTATTACTTGATGCGACCCGGTGCACTTGCCGGTTAGATTTGTGTGTTTTGGGAGAAAATTATTTTTCCTCCAAAATACTCATCAAGTTTTTGTCGCCGTTGCCGGGGATTGATTAGATTGACAATGATTAAGTGAGGTGGTAATCTAGATCAAGCACTTTTTCTTTAATTTTGATTAACCCACTAACTGTTTGATTTTTTGCTTAAACTAACTAACACTTCAATCTGGCAGTAAATTGAAGTGTCATTAGTTTTGTGCATTTCTCATGTTCTGCTTGTATGTCAGGTACAAGAAGAACCATACCCAATTTTCATGAACAAGACGAAAGAACTCTCAGGAGGTTAAGAAGAGCTTAAAGAGGGAAAAATATTGTTGGAGAAGAGGAATCAGACGAAGAATGCCAAGAGATGGAGGAACATCTAACCAATCCACCAGGTGGAGAAGACAACAACAATGGCAACCCACCCCAGAGGAGAGTTTTGGCTTCCTATACCTTTGCAAATTCTAGACATTGTGGGAGCAGCATCTTGGCTCCAAATGTCAATGCTAACAATTTTGAACTCAAGCCACAACTCATCACTTTGGTTCAGAACAACTGCTCTTTTGGTGGAGGACCACTTGAGGATCCACACCAACATTTGTCCACTTTTTTGAGGATATGCAACACTGTCAAAACTAATGGAGTGCCCCCTGACAGTTACAAACTGATGCTATTCCCATTTTCTCTCAGGGACAAGGCCACTCAATGGTTGGAATCGTTTCCAAGGGACAGCATTAACAACTGGGATGATTTGGTAACTAAGTTCCTTGCAAAATTTTATCCACCTCAGAGGATCATAAGGTTAAAGGCTGAGGTTCAAACATTTACACAAATGGAGGCCGAACCCATCTATGAGGCATGGGAGAGGTACAAGGCTCTTATAAGGAAATGCTGTCTCTGGAGCTGGTAGACAAGTCAATGGTATACCCCAGGGGTGTAATTGAAAATCTTTTGGTCAAGGTGGACAGTTTTATATACCCTGCTGATTTTGTGGTTCTAGAATCAAACGATGATGATGGTGACTCTGTTATACTGGGAAGGCCATTCTTGGCCACTGCTAGAGCTATCATAGACGTAGAGGAAGGGGAATTAACTCTCAGGATGTATGACCAGAGCATCACTCTGAAGGTGTTGCCAGAGGCACAATTTAGCAAGGAAAAGAAAGACTATATGAAAAATGACCAGGAAAGTCACAGCAACATCCCAATGCTAAGAATTGTGCAGACTGATGAAAAAGCCCAAGAGGATGTTAGAGTATTAGCCACTGAAAAGAGAGGTCCCCAAGGAAAACCTATGGCCAGAAAAGAAAGAACAACAAAAGGAAAGATGAAACGCAGAAACAAAGCAAAAAGGGGTTGGAAGAACAGAAAGATTCCAACAGAGGGGCTTTCCAAAGATGACAAAGTGCAACTGATATATCAACAGCTGGGGGGCAAATCAACAAACCGAGGATTACTACACTGTCAGCAACATACTATCATTAGAACATGCTGAAATTGAACACCAGAGAACAAAGAAGAGGATCACGGTCAGGGGAGACAAATTGAGGCCCTACAAGCACCAACCACCATAAAAGAAAGCCTCAATGTCAAGCTAATGACAATAAAAGAGCGCTCCATGGGAGGCAACCCATACTTTAAGATTCATGTCATTTTAAATTCAATAAATTATGATCAATTGAGCATGAATTCTTTTCTCTTCAGCAACAATGATGATGAGAAAAAGGAAAGCAATTGAACTCCAACAGGTTGTATTGTTAAGTGATTGTTCTACATCAAATTTTGCTGTGATTGAAAGTTGGATTGTATCCTTAATTGCCCTGCCTGTCTGCATAGTATAGTTTTTTTTTTTTTTATACCCCTGCCTGCATGCATAGCATGTTTTTCCTTTATAATTCAATAAGCAAGATGTTTGCAATGGAATAAGTGAAATTGAACCAGGAAGCAAAAAGTTGGACCTAAAGTTAGCCTCAAACTTTTGCACAAACTTTTGGTTGAAAAGTTAGCCCCAACGTTAGCCCCCTAACTTGGAGGCTAACGTTGGAACTTGAAAATTCTTCTCTGGGCTCCAAAAGTTTGCGCCAACGTTAGCCCCCTAACTTTGAGGCTAACGTTGGCACATGAATTTCTCCCCTGGGCACCAACGTTTGCGCCAACGTTAGACCCCTAACTTGGAGGCTATCGTTGGCACATGAAAATTCAAGGAAGAGGAGCAAAATTTTGCGCCAACGTTAGCCCCCTAACTTGGTGGCTAACGTTGGCGCCACATAATAGTTTTCGGAGAGCTTTGGATATTGAGTGAACTTTAATTTCTTTGTCTTGGGGAAGGAGAATTCACTTCTCTTCCTCTTAGTTTTATTGCTTTCAATTTCAATTACACTTGTCTTGGATACTGGATTGGAGAATTGAAGAAATTCTGTTTCAATCTCAATCTTGGATCTCTCTGTTTCTTTAATGTTAATTGGATTTCATTTCTGGTTAATTGCTCTTCATCTCTTCTCTTTGCAATTTACAATTCCCTTGCAATTGTTCTTATTGGATCTAGGAAGGCATTGAGATCTAGATTTAGTTTTCTAGTCTCTGGGTCCTGAGATCCAAATCTCCAATTTACATTCTGTTTCTTGCTTTCCATGTTCATTTATTTTTCTGCTATAAGATCCGATCCAATCCCAATTCCCTTTTTCTCTTCTGTTTGATGCAATTTAACTTTTCCTTGTTTAATTACTGCCAATCCACATCCCAATTCCCTTTACACTTCAAGCAATTTACATTCCTTGCACTTTAAGATTCCGTAATTTACATTTCTTGCACTCTAAGTTTCTGCCATTTAATTTCTTATCCTCTACGTTTCAGCAATTTATTTCTTGCTCTCTTTACTTCAATGCAATTTAACTCTGCAAGTCACAAAACCATCAACCAAATCTTGATTCGCTTGACTAAATCAACCACTAAACTAAAATTGCTCAATCCTTCAATCCCTGTGGGATCGACCTCACTCCCGTGAGTTTTTATTACTTGATGCGACCTGGTGCACTTGCCGGTTAGATTTGTGTGTTTTGGGAGAAAATTATTTTTCCTCCAAAATACTCATCAAGTTTTTGATAAAAGTATTGTTTGTCACTAAAGCAAACCCAATAAAATTGATAACCGAAGTATTTAAACCTCGGGTCGTCTTCTCAAGAAATTTCACGGAGGTGTATTTATTATTGGTTATGGGTTTTTGTTTTCTGAGAAATTTTAAGAGTTGAATAACAGAAATAAATAATTGTAAATTAACGCAATGAAAATTAAAAGAGAATTATATATTCTAATTAAAAAGCCTTGAATGGAAGAATGATTAATTGGAATTTCTATCCTTGTTGGAATTCTCTCAAGTGTAGTATAAAGAGGTTGTTGTTTTCAATTAGTTAACCCTTACTAAATAAAGGAAAGTCAAGTGATTGAGCTAACTCTTATTCGCAAATCCTAGTCCTCTCCTTTAGGAAGGTCTAGCGTTAGTAAATAGAGAATTAGCCAACAACTTCTAATTTAACTATCCACTTGAGCATTCCAACTCAAGTGTCTCCTCTTAATCAACCCCCATATCATGTTGGGAGTCTACTCTGCCATCTTGCATACCATCTTCATTGTTGGGAGTTTGGAATAGAAAAGAGATTTGATAATTGAAATAAATTGGAAGTAATTAAATAAACAATAAAATTAAATGAAAAAGTACTCTTTGCATTAATAATTTAAAAGAACATTGAACTTGGAATTGAGTAGAAGCAGTCCTAAAATTAACAGAGATCCTAAATCCTAAATCCTAAAACCTAAGAGAGAGGAGAGAGCCTCTCTCTCTCTAAAACTACATCTAAAACCTAAAATTGTGAATATGAAAGTTGTATATATGAATGAATGGATTCTTCCATTTTATAGCCTCTAATCTGTGTTTTCTGGGTCGAAAACTGGGCCAGAAACAGCCCAAAAATCGCTGGGGGCGAATTCAAATACGTGCAGGTCACTGGTTTTGCGCAGATCCACGCATGCGCATAAAATCACGCGTGCACATCACTTATCTTTAGAGAAACTATAAAAAATTATATATCATTTCGAAGCCCCGGATGTTAGCTTTCCAACGCAACTAGAATCGCCTCATTTGGACCTCTGTAGTTCATGTTATGATCAGTTAAGTGCAAAGAGGTCAGGCTGGACAGCTTAGCAATTCCTTCAACTTCTTGTATTCCTTAGACTTTTGCATGCTTCCTTTCCATCCTCTAACCCATTCCTGCCCTGTAAACCCTAAAATCACTTAACACACATATCACGGCATTGAATGGTAATAAGAGAGGATTAAACATAGGAAATTTAAGGCCAAAGAAGCATGTTTTCAATCATAGCACAAAATCAGGAAGGAAAATGTAAACTCATGCAAATTATATGAATAAGTGAGTAAAGAATTGATATAAACCACTCAATTGAGCATAAGATAAACCATAAAATAATGGTTTATCAACCTCCCCACACTTAAACATTAGCATGTCCTCATGCTAAGCTCATGAGAAGCTATAAGAGAGTGAAGGGGAATGGTAAAACTAATGAAATACAACCTGTCTATATGAATGCAACTAAATGCAAAAATACTTCTACCTACTTGGTTAAAAGTAAACAAGTTCTTCAAGACAAAAATAAATCATAATCCACTAATTTAAATCACACAATAAAGAGAAGTTAACTTGTAAGAAGACAGCTCATGAAAGCAGGGAACATAGAATCAAGCATTGAACCCTCACTGATGGTGTATATGCACTCTAATTACTCAAGTGTATAGGGTTAATCACTCTACTCTTCTCTAATCATGCTTTCTAAACTTTCTTCTTCGTCTAACCAATCAACAAATATTTAGTATACCAATACAAACATCATGAGGTCTTTTCAAGGTTGTAATGGGGCTAAGGTAAAGGTAAGGGTACATGTATGGCCAAGTGAGCTAAAATATGAATCTTTGATTAACCTAAGTTCTCACCTAACACACACACACTCTCTATGTAATTCTAAGATCATGCCTAGCTACCCTTAATTCCCACTTTTGTATCACATACTCATGTACCAAATATTTCTTTAGTTTCACCACATATGCATTGATCATTTATTGAACTTATCATTGAGGTAATTTTATCCCCTTATTTATTTATTTAATTTATATATATATATATTTCCCTTTTTTTTCTTTTTTCTCTTTTTTTTGTATTTTTTCTATTGATTAAAAATATAAAAGTAAACATAACATATCAATACACATGGTATTTTAATTATTTTGGTTTCACATGAGCATGCACCCAAATTTCAAATAATTTGTCAATTTTAACACATTCCTTTATTAACCCATGTTCCCACAGTTTTCCCACACTTAGTTGGTACACAATCTCTATCTTAAGCTAACCAAAGATTCAATTTAGGGTGATTACTTGTTTTTCTTCTTAAGACTAATGGTGTAGTAAAATATAGAACAAATGGGGATTAAAAAGGCTCAAAGTGGCTAACAAAGGTAAATAGAAGGGTAGGCTATTTGGGATAAGTGAGCAAAAACAAATGATGGCCTCAATCATATGCAAGCACGTAAATACACTAAATAATGGACATATAGACTGGAACAAAATAAAGATCACAATTATAGAGAAGTAAACACACAAGAATTAAAATATTATGGTTAAATAGTGTAACCATGTAATTAAGCTCAAATCTCACAGGTTGTGTGTTCTTAGCTATAAACTATGTTCCAATTTACAATCTTCAAACAAGTTTTAACATAAAAATTTTAATTTAAATTAGTGAAATACTATAAAGTCTTGAAAAGAAACTCATTACTTTAACCAAGTAGTAGCTAAATGCATAAAATCAAACAAACATGCAATCAAACATGCAAATGCAACAATGAACTAACAAATAAAGTAAAATATTGGTGTTGAGAAGAAAATAACTAACCCATGGAGATCGGTATCGACCTCCCCACACTTAAAGATTGCACCGTCCTCGGTGCATGCAAAGAAGTGCAAGTGGACGGGCTGCTACAACTGATGCTTTTCTCCGAAGATTGTGCAGATGGACTTGTCTGTCGCCCCATTTAAACGTTTTCTGTTTCCCTTCCTTGGTGGCCATCTTGAAAGAAGAGGAAAAAGAAGAAAAGTAACCCAAAAACAAAGATAGGAAACAATTTAAAAATATGGTTGGGTTAATGCCAAATGATGAGAGTCTCAATTACATGGTAGCTACAACATGCAAGTGAGAAAATAGTAGAAGCACATGGCAAATCAAGAGTTCAAAAATTTACAACAATGGGGAAGAGAGTGTGGGTAATGCAAGAAAATATAAATTCATGTCAATGCAAAAGGGATATAGGTAACATAAAAGATTGGCAGTAACAGATAAATAATATCATCCAACAGTGTAAAACAAGTCACTAAGCACCAAAATAATACCAGAAAAGAGACAATAGTTGAATAAGAACATGTGACACCAATGTAAAAAGAATAACTTTAGAAAAGAAAATAAAAATATGCACAAAATTAAAACGCAGTGAATGAAAGTATGTAAATGCATTAAGAAAAAATAGAATGAAAGAGAATAATGATGAGAAGGTAAATAAACAAAGAAAAAGAAAGTAAGAAAAGAGGAAGAAAGAAAGAGAAAAGAGAGAGAAAAGGAGAAGAATGGAATCTGCGAAGCAATGCGTAAGCGTCGCCCAGACGTATGCGTGGGTGTGCAAAAGAAGAGGCGACGCGTAAGCGTCGTCCACGCTTACGCGTGGGTGAGCAAGAATCCTGGTGATGCGTAAGCGTCGGTCACACGTACGCATGACCACTGGTTGTGCTAAACGCACAATACCAGCACCAAGGTAGCACAACTCTTGGCCAAATCACCCATTGACGCCGATCTGGCGTTCCATGCGTAAGCGTTAGCGTCGCTGACGCTTACGCGTGGGATGACGAAAATACGAGTGACGTGCACGCGTCGCCCACACGTACGCATGGGTTCGCT
This sequence comes from Arachis ipaensis, assembly GCF_000816755.2. Taxonomy (NCBI): domain Eukaryota; kingdom Viridiplantae; phylum Streptophyta; class Magnoliopsida; order Fabales; family Fabaceae; genus Arachis; species Arachis ipaensis. The sequence goes on along the minus strand of NC_029794.2, from coordinate 76,985,864 downwards.
CATGCGCAAGGCACCCTTCCTGCACAGCTCCTGCGTGTCTTTCTGTAAGGGTTATCGTCGCATGTGACGCTGCGCGTGATTCACACGCACGCGTGGAATGTGCTTTTCTCCCTCTTTTTTTTATGCAGTATGCAGAATGCAGAATGTAAATGCTGATGCAGGCACTATGAATGAACACTAAGAAAAATAAAATAAAATAGAATTAAGAATAAAACAAAATAAAATAAAACTAAGATTGAAAAAGAACGATCATACCATGGTGGGTTGTCTCCCACCTAGCACTATTAGTTAAAGTCCTTAAGTTGGATATTCGATGAGCTCCCTGTTATGGTGGCTTGTGCTTGAGCTCCTCCAGGAATCCCACCAATGTTTTCAATTCCAATATCCTCCGGGATCCCACACTAGTTGCATAAATCCTTCAAGCAAGTTAAAGCAAGTGACAAGGCCCCAAGAGTGTTGATTGCCAGAATGAATTCCGGGGTCCCAAACCTTACTTTTGCACTCGTCTTCTTGTTGATCATCATTTTTCCACTTGGGTGGTGAACAGTCAGAATTCTCATGGAGACATCCAAACGATATCCTAGACCCATTCATTTGAGAATTTTACTAACCCTTATACTTCAATTTGGAGCATGTAACCATATTGAACCTTGCATGACAACTCTTACCACTAACCATCTCCCTCTTACTCTTATAGCCACAAAGAGCTCTAAGTTGCTCATCCGTCTCAAGAAAAGCATATTCCAGTGGGCTAATTAAGCTTAGAGATGAAAGATTTACCCACTTGAATGAAGGAATGAACGGTGTTGGCTTTGGGGGAGAGGTCTCCAACAACTTTAGCAAGGTGATTTCCAGCTCCATTCCCTTAAGCTCTTCCTTGACAACTTCCACCTCCTAGCAAGCTTCTTCAATTTCAACCTCTTCCTTTTGGTATCTTTCTTCCAATTCTATCTCTTCTTCATTGTTCACCAAAGGCATAAGAGGTTGTTCTTCTTCTTCTTCTTTAATCTCCATGTCAAGTCCAATGGGAGAGGATTCAAATGTAGATAAGAATTCATCAATGATTGAATCCATCTCTTGATCATCCCCTTCAAAGTCTTCAACCATGATATGTCTTGGAGGTTGTACACCCTCCTCAACATCAAATTCAAACTCCTTAGAAGGGGGTTCTATGATTGGGCTTTCCCATTGACGTTTCTTCCTTTCCATCCTCTAACCCATTCTTGCCATGTAAACCCTGAAATCACTTAACACACATATCACGGCATCGAATGGTAATAAGAGATGATTAAACATAGGAAATTTAAGGCCAAAGAAGTATGTTTTCCATCATAGCACAAAATTAGGAAGGAAAAATGTAAACTCATGCAAATCATATGAATAAGTGAGTAAAGAATTGATATAAACCACTCAATTGAGCATAAGATAAACCATAAAATAGTGGTTTATCACATGGCGACACGTACGCGTACATTACGCGTACGCATGGATAGCAAAATGTCAAGCGACGCGTACGCGTCGATGCTCGCACGTGACCTCATTAAAGTGAAAATGCTGGGGGCGAATTCTGGGCTTTTCAGTCCCAAATCCAACTCACTTATGAGCCTATTATATGTAGAAATCAAGAGGAGTCAAGGGGGGTCATAATTGAATTTGGAGGGAATGCTTTAGTTAGTTTCTAGAGAGAGAAGCTCTCTCTTCTCTCTAGAATTAGGTTAGATGTAGATTAGGAATTGTTAGATCCAGGTTTAATTCATGCTTTGATTTACTTTTCCTTTACAATTTCTTGCTCCTCTACCTCTCCTCTCTCTAGTTTAGTACTTTAATCCTTGTATTTGTTTACTTTGTTGTTGATGCACTTTGTTTCTTCTATTTTCCTTTTAATTCAATTTATGTTTCATGTTCCTTTATTGTTGATTTGAATTGTTGTTGTTTAATTCCTTGCGATTGAGTAGTTGTAGATTCATATTTCTTGCAATTTGATTTTACTTTCCTTTTATGCCTTCAAGGTGTTTGACAAAAATGCTTGGAAGGATGCTAGAGTAGAATTTTCTCCTCTTAGCTTTGGTTGAGTAATTGGAGATTCCTGAGTTATCAAACTCTTTTGTTGATTGATAATTGAAAGTTGCTAGTTGATTTGAATTTCACTAAAGCTAGTCTTTCCTCAGGATTAGACTAGTACTTGTGGACTCAAGTTGATTTATCCACTTGACTTTCTTTCATAGTTAGAGGTTGACTAAGTGGGAGCAGCGTACAATTCTTGTCACAATTGAGGAGGATAATGAGGATAGGACTTCTAGTTCTCATACCTTGCCAAGAGCTTTTATCATTTGAGTTTCATTTACCTTATTGTCATTTACATTTCATGTTCCTTATTCAAAACCCTAAAATATACATCCCATAACCAATAACAAGAACACTTCCCTGCAATTCCTTTGAGAGACAACCCGAGATTTGAATACTTCGGTTATTTTTATTGGGGTTTGTTACTTGTGACAAACAATTTTTTGCATGAAAGGATTATTTGTTGGTTTAGAAACTATACTTGCAACGAGATTTCAATTGTGAATTCTATATCGTCAAAAATGCAATCATCACTATTCAGGAAATGTCCTCCTGACATGCTCTCAGAATGGTCCCCCATAGGCGTATTCTATGATGGTTTGTCTGAGATGTCCAAAATTTCATTGGACAGCTCTGTAGGTGGATCTCCCCACTTGAAGAAAATGCCTGCAGAAGCTAGAGAACTCATTGAGATGGTCGAAAACTGATTCACCCGGAAACTGTCTCTCAACAATTTCCTTCCGACAAGTGCATCGGATTGTTGTCAAGTAAAAACTCAATGTACAGTGAGGTCGAATCCCACAGGGATTGGTTAGTTGATCAATGTTAATTGGAGAATTATGCTAGTTGAGCAAAATCAGAATTTAATTGAGATTGCAGAAAGTAAATTGGCGGGTAACTTAAATTGCAAGAAAGTAAATGAACAAAAATTGAATTGCTGGAAATTAAATGACAGAATCTTAAATTGCAAGAAATTAAATGGGAATGGGGAATTAGCATGAAATTAAAGAACAAAAAGTAAATAGAATGGGTAAGATCAGAGGTAGGGGATTCATTGGGTTTTGGGAGATATTGAACTTTCTGGATCAAATTATTTTCATCTCTTCCTCAATCAATGCATTCATTGACATTGGTTGGCAATCTTAGATGATAGGATCCCAATGTCTTGCCTCACTAATCTCTCTAAGCATGAACAATTGCCCAATGTCTTGATTTAATTGCTCATGGGAAGAGTTGAAGTTCGGTCACTGACTATACCACACAAATTCATCGATCAAAGTGTTGGTAGGATTACATGTCACTATATCCATCCAAACCCCAATCTAATCCAATGTGAGAAAGTAATTCTAGCATGAATTCTTCATTCCTCTCTCAAGGCTCCGATGAATTCTAATTATGGATAGCTTCTCTCTCAAGACAACTATCCAATTGAATTAAGACCGAAAGCTTTCTAAAAAAATTAAGAGAAAATAAAGAAGAAGATGATGAAAACCACTATTGATCCATTGAATTATAATAGAGCTCCCTAACCCAATGAAAGGGGTTTAGTTGTTCATATCTCTTAAAATGGAAATCGGAATTGAAAGATACATTCTGGAAATTAAAACAGAAAATGAAAAGTGCAATAGAAAGTAAAAGTCCGAAAAAGTATCCTTCTAACTTAAATTCTAAGCTATTTATACACTCTCTTCCATTGATCTTCAATCTCTGAATTGGGCTTTTGGCCTTGATAGAATTGGGTTGAAAATGGCTCCAATTGGTTTCCCTTGCTGTTGAGAAGAGATCTGCTTGATTTGTAGAGTTCTGGTGCTCAAGTTGGAGTCAACGTTTGATGGCCATCGTTGACTCAAACAACCTTCTTTAAAAACCAGAAAAACCAGATAGTCCTGCGTGCGCATGAAAGCTGAGATTTTTCTTCTTCACGCGTGCGCGTACACCATGCGTGCGCGTGAAGGCTGAGATTTTGCTTCTTCACGCGTGCGCGTACACCACGCTTACGCGTGAGTTACCCTTTTTCCTATTGACGCATCGCGTGGATTCAAGTTTTTCAATTCCAAATTCTGGGCATGGCATCGCGGACGTTGGAGGCAGCATTTGAGGTAACGTTGTGGATGGTCAATTTTGCCATTTCACGCGTGTGCGTGACTCACGTATGTGCGTGGATATGAAAATTTTTCTTTTTTCACGCGTACGCGTCACTCAAAAATTCTTCAGCTCCATAATTAATCATTTTCTCACAACGTTGGGGGTAACGTTGGATGTCCAACACTCCCTCCAACGTGAGCATCAGCAACTATACAGAGACTTGTTCTGCTTCTCTTCCAACGTTGGAGGTAACGTTGGTGGTCCAACTTGGCCACCAACGTTGCTTCTTCTTCATCTTTTTCCAGGCTCCTTCTTCAACTCTTTCCATGCCTTTCTTCACCTGTCATCAACCAATATATGCATCAAAGCCTTACTAAAGTCATGAGAATTCTCATCATTCTTAGCACACAAGTAATTATAGCATAATTCTCATGAAATTGCATCAAATTAACCATAGTTGGATGAATCTAGGTATGCATTAATTTCTATCCAAATTACTTACTTATAACTCAAGAAAGTGCATAAAATCTATTAAAAATAAAGAAAAATGCTAGTGAAACTAGCCTATCACAAACAATCAATTCATGTACACCTCTGAGAGGAATCCTGTAAACCATGGAATCTCTCAGAAGAAAGGAGTTCATGAAGTTGAGACTCTAAATGCCATCTTGGCTCAGAATAAGATCTTAACCCAACAGGTCAACATGATCTCTCAATATCTGACTGGGATGCAAACTGCAGCTGGCAGTAATCAGGAAGCTTTTTCTGAAGAGGAAGCTTATGATCTTGAGGAACCCACCATGAAGGAGGTGAATTACATGGGAGAGCCCTATGGAAAAACTTACAACCCTTCATGGAGAAATCATCCTAACCTTTCATGGAAGGAACAACAGAAACCTCAGCAAGGTTTCAATAACAATCAAGGTGGTAGGAACCAGAATAGGTTCAATAACAGACCAGCATTCCCATCTTCTCAAGGGAATATGGAGACCTCTAAGCAGCGTCTTTCTAACTTAGCTACTCTGGTTTCCAGCCTCACTAAGACCACCCATAGTTTCATTAATGAAATAAGGTCCTCCATTAGAAACTTGGAGGTACAAGTTAGTTAACTGAGCAAGAGGATCCCTAAGATCCCTCCTGACACTCTTCCCAGTAATACTGAGGTTAATCCTAGAGAGCAGTGCAAGGCCATAATCATGGAGGTTGAGGCCAAATTGGAGGAGAATGGGAAGGTGTTGAACGCCAGTGAAGAAGCCTTCACTGGGCGTTAAACACCCAAAATGGCAGCAAGCCTGGCGTTAAACGCCAGTGAGGAAGTCCTCACTGGGCCTTTAACGCCCATCCTGGCAGAAAACCTGGCGTTGAACGCCTAACCAGGCATCCATTCTGGCATTGAACGCCAGTGAGAAACCCCTCACTGGGCGTTCAACGCCCACCAGCCCAGGGAAGCTGGTGTTGAACGCCAGCAAGGACATCCCTGCTGGGCATTTAATGCCCAGAATGCTAGAGGGATTGGTGTTTAACGCCAGTCAGGGTGGACAGCAAGGGCGTTCAACGCCCAATAAGCTAACAGAGTTGTCGTTGAACGCTAGCCAAAGCACACCCTTGAGTGCCTAAATCCCACTCAAGAACCATCTATCCCAGAACCAAAGAAAACCATAAAGACTATAGAAGTTCCTTTGAATTCACTTCTTTAGTGCATAAGTTCTGATGACTACTCATCCTTAGATGAGGATGAAGACACTAAGGAAGAGCAAGTTGCTCATTTCCTAGGAGCTTTAATGAAGCTGAATACCAAGTTATTTGGTACAAAGCCTCCGGAGGAAGAACCTCCACTGCTTACCAAAGAACTCCATGCTTTGGTTCAGCAAGAGCTACCTCAGAAGCTTCCAGATCCTGGACGCTTTCTGATTTCTTGCACCATAGGCACTATGACCTTTGAAAAGGATCTGTGTGATCTAGGGTCAAGTATTAACCTTATGCCACTCTCAGTAATGGAGAAGCTGGGCATTATTGAGGTGAAATCTGCAAACATCTCTTTAGAGAAGGCAGACAAGACCATGAAAAAGCCATATGGCTTAGTGGAGGATGTCTTGGTTAAAGTTGAAAACCACTACATCCCTGAAAATTTCATTGTCTTGGACATAGGAAAGGATGAGGATGACTATGTCATCCTTTGAAGACCTTTCCTAGCCACAGCTAATGCTATCATTGATGTGGCTAAGGGAGAAATAACCCTAAAGTTAGGGGAGGACTACATCTTATTCAAGATGTCCAATCTTAATTTTTCCTCTAGTAAGAAAGAGACAACAGTGTAACACCTAGTGTGCCAACCCTCTCTTTCTGTGTAGAGCTCTGCAGAGCCCCCAGACATTAATTCTAAGTTTGGTGTTGGGCAGCCCTCAACAAGCTCTAAGCACAAAGGTACTAAGAAGAAAGTACCTAAAGGCTAGAGGGACAAGAAAATCCTAACTGAAGGCCTCTCACCTGGCATGAGAGTTGTCTTCACTAAGAATTTAGTCCTACCACACACAGTGAACCATGTCCTATCTCTAGAGAATGTAGAGCTCATTCATGAGAGGACAGGAAGAAAATTCACTATCAGGGGCAAAAATCTAAGCCCATACTCTCCTCCATAAGGAGCTAAAGGTAAAGCTAGTGACTTTAAAAGAGCGCTTGTTGGGAGGCAACCCAACTTTACTCAACCTTATTTATTTTATTTTCATTTTGTTTTTCTTTCAGTTTAGAGTCATGATCATGTGAATCAGTCAAGAGACAGAATTTACAGCAATGAAAATAGAACACTCCGTAAGGAGTGTCAAAGTTGAATGCTAGTGAGGAAGCCCTCCTGGGCGTTCAACGCCCTAAGAGGGAAGCATTGCTAGCATTGAACGCCAGCCAGGGAGCAGCCCCTGGGTATTCAAACGCCAGTGCAGAGAAGCAGGGAATCTGGAATTCCCTAGCCTCTTAGGAATTGTGGGTCCCATAAAATCTTCACCTACCTTACTTATCCCTCTTAATCCCACCTACTTTCACACTTCCCCATCACACTTCCACAAAAACCCTAGCCCAATCACACCTATATCATTTCCCCAAACCATTATAACTCCCACCTACCCAAATCAAATTCTCCACCCAAACCAACCTTATGGCCGAACCCAAGCACTACCCACTCCTATAAATACCCCTCTCCATTTCCCTTCATACACACACCTCCCATATCTTCTCCACCCCCACAAGACCGAGCCCTCTCTCTCCTTCTCCCTCTCTCTATTTTCTTCTTTATCTTCTCCATTCTTCTATTTTTGCTAGAGGACAGGCAAAGTTTTAAGTTTGGTGTTGGAAAAGCATAGCTTTTTTCTTTCCATTACCATTCATGGCACTCAAGGTTGGAGACTCCTCTAAAAAGAGGAAAGGAAAGGCAGTAGCCAATCCCTCTAAATCTTGAGAGATGGAGAGATTCATCACCAAAGCTCACCAAAACCACTTCTATGAAGTAGTGGCTGAGAAGAAAGTGATCATTGAGGTCCCTTTCATTCTCAAGAAGAATGAGTATCCAAAAATCCGAAGAGAGATTCGGAGAAGAGGTTGGGAACTCCTAACCAACCCCATCCAAGAGGTTGGAATTCTCATGGTGTAAGAGTTCTATACTAATGCATGGGTTACCAAAAGCATGACACTAGTGTGAACCCAAATCCAAGGAATTGGATCACTATGGTCCGAGGAAGAATCTTAGATTTCAGCTCAAAAAGTGTAAGGTTGGCATTCAACTTGCCTCTATTGCAAGGCGATCCTCATCCTTACACTAGGAGAGTCAACCATGATAAGAGATTGGATCAAGTGCTCTTAGATATCTGTGTAGAAGGTGCATAGTGGAAAAGGGATTCCCAAGGCAAGCCCATTCAGTTAAGAAGGGTTGACTTAAAGCCCATAGCTAGAGGATGGTTGGAATTCATCCAAAGATCCATCATCCCTACTAACAACCGGTCAGAAGTGACCATTGACAGAGCCATCATGATTCATTGCATCATGATTGGAACTGAGGTGGAAGTTCATGAAGTAATTCCTCAATATACAAGGTAGCTGAGAAGTCTCACAGTAATGCCAGGTTGGCATTTCCACACCTCATCTATCACCTATGCAATTCAGCTGGAATTGTCATAAATGGAGATGTCTCCATTGGGGAGGATAAGCCCATCACTAAGAAGCGAATGGAGCAAACTAGAGAGCATGCACAAGATCCTGTGCATCCACCTCAGTATGAGATCCCTGAGATACCTCAAGGGATGTATTTTTCTCCTCAAAGCTATTGGGATCAATGGCAAACTTCTCTTGGAGAATTGAGCACTAACATGGAGCAATTAAGGATGGAGCATCAAGGACATGCCACCACCCTCAATGAAATAAGAGAAGATCAAAGAGCCATTAGGGAAGACCAAAGGGCTATGAAGGAAGAGCAACAAAGGCAAAGAGATGACATAGAAGAGATCAAGCAGCATATTGGATCCTCAAGGAGGAGCACCAGATGCCACCATTAAAGGTGGACTCGTTCTCTTTTTTATTCCTTTCTTTTATTATTCTGTTTTCTGTCTGTTTTATTTTTTGTTCTCTTGTTCTAGTTGCATGATCATTTGCATATGATGTCTTTAAGTTGTAAAATGTCTCATATATCTCTCACCTTACTTAAATAAAAATTTTTATTTGAAAATAAGATTAGTTTAATTAGTTTGATGTGGTGTCATTTGCTTTTATTTTCTGAATGTATGATTAAACAGTGCATATTTGAAGTTGAAATTTTAGAATGTTGGCTCCTAAAAGAATAAAGAATAAGGAAAAATATTATTGATAATCTGAAAAATCTGAAAATTGATTCTTGAAGCAAGAAAAAGCAGCAAAAAGCAAAAGAAAACGCATGTTGCAAAAGAGAAAAATATATATGCATGCAAAAAAGAAAGAAAAAAGTGGCGAAAAAGAAAAAAAAATAAAAAATAAAATAAAAAGCAGAAAAATCTATTACTGCCCAAAAATGCAGGAAAAGGAGGGCAGATTAAAAAAGGCAGTAACCCTTTAAACCAAAAGGCAAGGGTAAACGGACCTAAGGCTTTGAGCATTAATGGATAGTGATGTGTGGAAAATGATCCAACACAAAACTCACCGGCAAGTGTACCGGGTCGCATCAAGTAATAATAACTCACATGAGTGAGGTCGATCCCACAGGGATTGAAGGATTGAGCAATTTTAGTTTAGTGGTTGATTTAGTCAAGCGAATCAAGTATTGGTTGAGTGGTTTGTAATTTGCAGAAACTAAATTGCTTGAAATGTAAAGGGAGAAGGGGAAATTGCAGTAAATGAAAGAGCAGGAAAGTAAATGTGCTGAATCTTAAAGAACAAGTAAGGTAAATTGCAAAAACTTAGATTGCAAGAAATGTAAATAACTGAAGCTTAAAGTGCAAGAAATGTAAATTGCTTGAATCATAAAAGGAATTGGGAATGGGGATCGCAGAAATTAAACAAGCAAGAGTAAATTGCAATAAACAGAAGAGTAGAGGATTAATTGAATTAAACTAGATCTCAACAGAGAAGTAAAAATGCTTTGAGAATTTAAAAACAGAGAATGAGCAATACTTAATTTGCAGCAATTTAATCTCAGGAGTGGAAGAGACTAGATAACAAGTCTAGATCTCAAATCCTTCCTTGATCCAACAAGAACAATTGCAAAGGAGATAAAGAAAAGTAAATTGCAGAATTAAAGAGAAGATGAAGCAATAAAGTAAACAGCAATGGAAATTCAATTATGCAGAGAAAGTAAACAAGAGATCTCAAGGTGAGATTGAAACAGAAGTTCTTCAATTCTTCACCCAAGATCAAAAGCAAGAAAAGTAAAGAGTGCTCAAGCAAGAACCAGGAAGAAGAGAGATCAATTCTCCTTCCAAATTCTCTAAGATCCAAATTCAAAAGTAAAAAGCTCAAAAATGAAACTGACAATTAAAAGGAAAATTCAAAGTAAAGTCTCCAGGTTCAAAAAAAAGTCCCTAACTAAATCAAACTAGCTTCTATTTATACATTTTCTATTCTTGGATTTTAGAATTTGGATGGGCTTTCAAACTTGGTGAAGAAATGAATTAAATTGGATTTTTAGTGAATTTTGGCCCAAGTGCACCTCCCAGGGGTAAGCTCAGTTGGAAAACCAAACTGAGCGCCCAAATGTTGCTGCCCGTGTCAAGTGTGGTGCGCCCAGCTTCCCTTGGTCATGTGCATGACACTAGAGCTCAGTTGGAATTTTGAACTGAGCTCTAGGCCGTGTCAAGTGCGCGCTTCTTGTTGCTCCTTGGCATGTCAATTTGCGTGTCACAGCCCCCTTGGTGTGCAAAATTGTGCGCCAAAGTGTGGGGAGCTTGAGGGAGAGTAGTGCTCAGTTGGGAAAACCAACTGAGCTTTTCATGGTGTAGCGCTTAGCTTTACACTCCAAGGTCCCAGGTTCAAATCCTGGTGGAGGAAGTCTGAAGCAATTTCCTTTGGAAGGGTGGGCGCTCCTCCCTTGTGTTTCCAAGAGCTCCCTGGTTCGAACCTTGGCCAATGCACCTTGGATTATTTTCCTTGCAAGCTTGGTGGCGCTTCTCCCTTATGTTTCAAAGGATTCCCAAGTTCGAAACTTGGCCCAAGCATTTTAGCTATTTCTTCTTGATTTTCCTTGCAAGGAGCATTCCTTGCCTCCCCTTGGTCCTTGGTTCGAAACATGGTGGCTTCATTTATGGGATTTTTGCTTTCTTTAGTGCTCGGTTCACTTAGTGAACCGAGCTTTGTACCTTGCCTTCTCCTTTCATTCCTTGTGAAGCTCAGTTCATTTCCTAAACTTAGCCTTCTTTCTTCCTAAATGTTGCCACGCTTTTGCTTCCCTTAGGCATATTTTTTTGCTTCCTTTGGAACATCCCTTAAGCCACGCTTTTCTTATTTTCTTCTTTCTTCACCTACAAGTAATCAAATCAACCAGTCAAAGTATCACAAATTTCACAAGGTTTATAAATCAATTAATTATTAATTAAATTTAGCTTAAACCTCATGATTTAGCATCAATTACATGGTGGTTGTTTGATTTAAAGAAGTCATGCATTTTCATTCCAAATTACTTACTTAGAATGCAAGAAAGTGCATAAAACCTAATAAAAACAAAGAAAAAGTCTAGTGAAACTAGGTTAAGATGACTTGTCATCACATAAGAGGGCCCACAGGAATAAAATCCTGGCCTAAGCGGCTAAACCAAGTTGTCCCTAACCATGTGCTTGTGGCGTGAAGGTGTCAAGCAAAAAGCTTGAGACTGAGCAGTTAAAGTCGTGGTCCAAAGCAAAACAGTGTGCTTAAGAACTCTGGACAACTCTATCTAGGGACTCTAGCAAAGCTGAGTCATAATTTGAAAAGCTTCACCCAGTTAAAGTGTCTGTGACATTATTGTATCTGGTGGTAATACTGGAAAACAAGGTGCTTAAGGTCAAGGCCAAGACTCTTAAAGCTGTGTTCAAGAATCAAAATAAGCTTAACTAGGAAATTCAATAATATCATCTAGATTCTAAGTTCCTAAGGATGCCAACATCTCTGAGTTTCAATGGATAGTGAAATGCCAAAACTGTTCAGAAGCAAAAAGCTACTAAGTCCCGCTCATCTGATTTTAACTAAGCTTCATTTGAAACTTAGAAATTTATTGTATCTTAATCTTCGTTTTATCCTACTGTGTTTTTAGTTGCTTGGGGACAAGCAACGGTTTAAGTTTGGTGTTGTGATGAGCAGATATTTTATACGCTTTTTGGCATCACTTTCATGTAGTTTTTAGTAGTTTTTGTTTAGTTTTTATTAAGTTTTTATAGGTTTTATTGTTAAATTCACATTTTTAAATTCTACTATGATTTTTTGTGTTTTTGGACAATTTCAAGTAATTTTTGGCTGAAATTGAAGAGCTGGAGCAGAAGTCTGATTCAGAGACAGAGAAAGCACTGCAGATGTTATCCACAGATGCTGTCCAGATCTGACCTGCTTGCACTCGGAAGAGATTTTTTTGAGCTATAGAAGTCCACATGGAGCGCTCTCAATAGCTATGGAAAGCTTACCTCCAGTGCTTTCTTATAATAAGTCCATACTTTGCTTCGAATTAGAAGGCCCAAAGCTGGCGTCCAACGCCAGCTTCCTACCCCCTTCCAGGCGTCCAATGCCCAAAAGAGCAGAGACCAATGTACAAACACCCAAAGAGGACCCCCTAGGTGGCGTTCCATGTCCCAGAGACCTCATCACACATGGATCTCATCAAAGCTCAGCCCAAACACTCACCAAGTGGGCCCTAGAAGTGGATTTTAGAACTAAATAGACTGTTTTACCCTTACTAGTCATCTGTTTAGTATTTAAGGGATTTTATTTATGTAATTAAAAACCTTTTACACCTTTAATCACCATTTTCAGCCATCATACACGTTTTATCATTGTTTTTACTTTCAGTATGAGTTTCTAAACCTCCTAGGTTGAAGGGAGGAGCCCTGCTGAGTCCTATGAATTAATAAAAGTATTACTGTTTCTTCTTCGATCCGTGTTTGATCTATCTCTAAGATGTATATCCGATATTCATCGTGGTGAATAGGATGATCTAACCAATTAGCTCTGTTCATCACATTAAGATGAACGTGCCTGACAAACACCCGCGTCTACTTGGGTTCGTGTGAATACTTGGAAGGAAAGCACGAGCCAACAGCACGGTTAATCCATGACTTCATTGGGGACTTCTCGAGACACCAATTCAGCCGATTTTTGGGGAGATTAAGGTCTTCGTGGTATAGGCTAGAATCCAAAAAAGCAGCGTTCTCTGATCCGGAAGATTCGACCTTGTTTGTGGCGTTTTGAATAGGATCGCCAAGAGAATAACTTGCTAGAGCTTCACCCTCCGTCAGATTGAATTACCATGGGCAATGGCATTTGACCTGTATCAGAGAAGATCAATGACCACGGGCAATGGCTTTGATCACTTACAGCCTGCCATAGAAGAAGATCATTTACAAGTAAGGAAGACAGTAATACCAGAGTTCATTCAGAAAGACAAAGCAACTCCGACTCTCAACTCTATTCCTATCCTTATTTCTACTTAACATCCAAACATTTATGACATATAATCATTCAAGGTTTACATAATATAATCCAACTCCTTCTAATTCCGCCTGACTAAGACCTGCAAGACAACTATTGCTTACTTCAAGCCACAATCCTCGTGGGATCGACACTTACTCGCTCAGGTATTACTTGGACGACCCAGTGCACTTGCTAGTACGGAAGTGTGGGGTTTGCGTACACACACCAAGTTTTTGGCACCGTTGCCATGGATTGTTGAGTTTGGATAAACTGTCGGATTGTCTTGCTCCCTAGATCAGGTAATTTATTTTATTTTATTTTATTTCGTTTAAGTCTTTTAATTTTTGTTTTCTTCTTCCTTAAATTTTTGAAAATTTTAAAACTTTTTAAAATATTTGTCTTTTCTCTATTTGAGTCTTTGTTTGAGTTCTTGGTTTGAGTCTTTGAGTCCTTTAATTTTTGTTTTCTTCTTCTTCAATTTTCAAAAATTCTTAAAACTTTTTCAAAAATATTTTTCTTTTCTTTGTTCAATTTATGTTATTAGTTAAAGTCTTTGTTTATGTTCTTGTTGAGTCTTTGATTTTTGCAAAGTATAACTTTGATTTGAGTCTTTAATTTTTGTTTTCTTCTTTCTATTTTTCTAAAAAAAATTCAAAAATATTTTTTATTTTCTTTGTTTGATTCTTGTTCTTGGTTTGAGTCCTGCATGTTCATGCTTTTCAATTCCAAAAATTTTTAGACTCTTTCCAAAACCTTTTTCATATAGTTTATTTCTGGCATCTTGATGAGAGAACTTTTGCGTGATCTAGAAATTTGCGGATAAATTCTCGTTGCAAGTATAGTTTCTAAACCTTCAAAAGTCCTTTCATGCAAACGTTTTGGTTGTCACAAGTAACAAACCCCTAAATAAATTGATAACCAAAGTATTCAAATCTCGGGTCGTCTTCTCAAGGAACTGCAGGGAAGTATGTTCTTATTATTGGTTATGGAGATTGTAAATTAGGATTTTGAAAATGAGGAGTGAATGGTTTAATTAGCAATCAAAGTAAATGAAGAACAAGTAATTTAAATGGCAAGTAAAATAAATAAATGATTGTAAATAAACTTTTGGCAAGGTATGAGAAATTAGAGGTCCTATCCTAGCTATCCTTATCAATGATGATGAGAATTCAATCTTAATTCCACTTTGTTAACCTCTACTAAGATAAAGGAAGGTCAAGGGATTAATTGGTTGATCTTCGAATCCTATTTATTTCCTAAGGAAAGATTGGGATTATTGAAGATCAATTCAATTAACAAAGATAATAATTACCATTCATGTTTGAGTTTGATAACTCCTGAATTACTGATTTCTTAACCAAGACCAAAAGGGAGGAAAGTAAATCTACTGGAATAAAAAATGTCTTCAGATGGGAATAACAATAATGTAAATAAGAGAAAGCAATATTAAACTGAAATACCTCAAATAACATTAATTCAAAAGAGTAATCTGTAACATGAATGTAGCATAAGCCAAATAAGCAACATAACTAATATAAGCATTAAAGTATCTGAAAGTAAGAGATAAATATAAAGTAAAAGAACATTGAACGTGGGATCGAGAGTCACTCCTAAAACTAAGAGAAATCCTAAATCCTAATCCTAAGAGAGAGGAGAGAATCTCCCTCTCAAAACTAAATCTAAATCATGAAAACTAACTAAAATTCGTCTCTCCCTTGAATGGATGCATTCCCTCACTTCATAACCTTTGGTTTATGCCTTCTGGACTTGGATTTGGGCCAAAAAGGGCTTCAGAATTTGCTAGGACCATTTTCTGCAATTTCTGGTGCGTGGCCTCTATCACACGTCCGCGTGGGTCACGCGGTTGCGTCATTCGAAGTTTTCCTTATCACGTGGTCGCGTCACTCATGCGACCGCATCATATGTGTTCTGCTTAGGGCACACGGTCGCGTCAGTCATGCGGCCGCGTCGCTGCTTCTTCGCGCTTGGCATGCGTCCGCGTCGCCCATGCGATCGCATGGATGCCAGTTTCTTCACAAACTCCATTTTATGCTTTCCTTCCATTTTTGTATGTTTCCTTTACATCCTTTAAGTCATTCCTGTCTTAGAAGATCTGAAACTACTCAACACACTAATCACGGCATCGAATAGAAATAAAGGTAATTAAAATAATTTTAAAGCATAGGAAACATGTTTTTCACATACATCACATAATAAGGAAGGGAAAGTAAAACCATGCAATTAATATGAATAAGTGGGTGAAGGATTGAATAAATCACTCAGATTAAGCACAAAATATATCATAAAATATGGGTTTATCAACCTCCCCACACTTAAACAATAGCATGTCCTCATGCTAAGTCCAAGTGTAATGTTAGGTTGAAGTGGTGGAATGCCATGCAGTGCAATCTAATCTAAATGCAACTACCTAGATGAATGATGCATCATGCAATTCTAATTTTTTTATTCACTTGTATATAAAGCTTGCATGTAGTTGAATTAATTCACATTCTCAAGGAGTCATATATATATATATATATAGCCAAACCTTAGATAATGATAAAGTGCCTTTACAATTGAGATGGGAGAGAAAAACATTTTATAAACTTGCAAGACAATTAATGATTTAGCAGAGATATATGTTAATGAGCTATTGAACCCTTACTGGATTTTGTGTTTACTCTCTAATCACTCAGTGTTTATTGGGTTAATCACTCTATTCTTCTTTTTATCCTTACTTTCTATAACTTTGTTCTTCATCTAACCAATCAACAATTACAGAATATAGACATACCAAAAATCATGAGGTCTTTAGTTAAGGTTGTAATGGGGCCAAGGTAAAGGTAAGGATATATGTATAAGGCTAAGTGAGCTAATAAGTGAATCCTTAATTAGTCTAAGATCTCACCTAACATACATACTTTGTAAAGCAAGGCTTCTTTTACCTAATTTCCATATTTTCCCACTTTTGA
Organism: Arachis ipaensis; assembly: GCF_000816755.2. Lineage (NCBI taxonomy): Eukaryota > Viridiplantae > Streptophyta > Magnoliopsida > Fabales > Fabaceae > Arachis > Arachis ipaensis. The sequence continues at coordinate 76,969,641 of NC_029794.2, read as the reverse complement.
TGTTACATGCTCATGTTTCAATGTTTATTATTTTTATCCCATGTGCATTGCTTTATTTCTCATTTGGGGAATTCTTTTGTGTCCCCTTTATTTAAATACTGAAAATTATATTTTTTTTTAATGTACATGGTAATTCAATTAATTTGATTTTACATGAGCATGCTTCCCAAAACTCTTTATTTTGAATTATTTTATTCTTTTCAACTTTTCTACCCTTTTGTTTTTATCATCCATGTTCCCAATAGGTTTTCCCACAAATATCGGATAAAGCGTGGCAGGTACAGGTCCTTACCCTCCATCACACACCAAAGGAGGGTGATCATAGCAGCTGGTATCTCAGTCTCGTGAGTACTCGGCATAATGAAGTTGCTAAGTATCTGATGCCATAGCCGAGCCTCATCATTCAGGTAAATCTGCTTAATTTCCTTTGGCATGGTGGTGTTCTGACCCATAATCCAAGGAACGGTCGGGTCAAGGGCTATCCGGGCCTTGACTACATCCCAATCAAATCGCATGAAGCGCATATCTTCCTCAGCTTTCTGATAACCATCCAGCTGATCAGTTTTAGGCAGAAGCTTCAAAACATCTTCAATTGCCTCTTCAGTAACCAGAATCTGCTTCCCTCTGAGGTTTACTGCATCTAGGGAGGTTTTGAAGTAATTACAGTAGAATTCCCTAACCCAAGATGCATTGACCTCAGTCAGGGGTCTTTCCAAGAAGAACCAGCCTCTTTGTTTGATTTGCTCAGAGGTGTATAGTTAGAGTTCTTCTAGGATCTTCAAAGTTCTCTCCAGGTATAGGTTCCTGGAGGCTGCAAACACCGGATACCTCAGCTCACAGTATCGGTTTGCAAACTTTACTGGATCAGTAGCAGGGATTAGCTGGTCGGCCTTCTCCTGCGGGGTAAAATTTTTCTCCCGCAAGGAGGCATCATGCATGAGATCTATGATAGACATAGAGGCTTCTCCTCTTTTCCGTTTGCCAGTTGTTGCCTTTCCTTTTCCTTTTCTGTTGGGAGTCCGACATCCTAAAAAATAGAATTCAAGGATATGGTAAAAACAGGAAAACAAGGAGGCAATTAACAAAAGAAGCACATAGTGGCAAAGGAGCAGGAGAGTAATGAATACGAGCTAAGTAAATGTGCATTAAGGATTGAATAGGAGTTAAAAGTTCGAAAAGAAGAAATCACAATCCAAAATGTAATTGAATTCATGTTAAATAGAAAAATTAACATCATGCCACGGTTAGTATCTTAAAAGAAAGTGAAAGAAAATCAGAAGAGAAGTTTTAAAAGGTTAGGTTGGTTAGAATTGCAAAAGAGTTAGGAAGTTAAGATTAGTGAGTTAGTAAAAAGTGGGTTAAAGTAAGTGGCATAATGATAAGTTTCTAAGTAACAAGCATTCACAATTAAAGGCTACAGGTAACTCATAACCAAACATGGAAAACAGGTTGATGATGATTTAGATGGATATAGAATTAGCAAAAATGGAATCAAACATCAAAAATGCAGTTTATGAACCAGGAAATCAAAGAGAATAAGAAAGCATGCCCTGGAAGTCATGAATTGGTTTGGTTAAAGCAGAGGAAAGCAGAGTTCAAAATGCCAAAATCAAAACATGAATGAAAACATTTTACAGAAATTTGGGCAACATTCTGGCTAAAATTGGATTGTCCCGGAAAATAAACAGTAATCAAATAGTTCATATGAATCAAAATTAAAGCTGCAATTTCATATAAGGAATATAAACATGAAAATACAGTGTACAGAGCAGCAAGAAATAGGAAAGTACAGCATATGAACATTACAATCATCACAGCAACAGCAGAATAAAACAAGAAACACGAACAGTGCAATTAAACAGACCTAAATCCACTAACCACATCCTAGGCTACCTAACAACCTAAAATCCACTACAACATGCATATCTAACTAGCCTAAGGATGAACATAAATATAAAAAATTAATTAACTACAAAGGATAGAAGGGTGGCGTTCGTCGGAACCTGGTAGGCGTAAGAGAGAGAGTGGGGCAGAGAGGTGGCTGG
>NC_029794.2:76960266-76967565 GCF_000816755.2 Arachis ipaensis | reverse complement strand
GGGGAAGAAGGAAGAAGAAGAAAGAAGGGGAAGGAGGAAGGGGGTGGGTGGCGGCGGGGTCTGGGTGGTCGGCGGCGTCTGGCGGTGGCAGTGATGGTGGCTGGGTGGTGGTTGGGGGTTAGAGAAGAAGAGAGGAAGTGGAGGGTTTTGGGGGGGCGCGACTGATAGGGTTCGCATGACTAGGGGGTTATAATTTGAATCCACGCAATCGCGTGGGGCACGCGGTCGCGTGGTTGGGGCGAAAAGGTGGTTGACGCGATCGCGTGGGTGACGCGATCGCATGGAATGGGAAAAAGAGTGAATGACGCGATCGCCTAGGGCATATGATCGCGTCGCTGGAAATTATGCTAAACGCACGAATCCAGCGTCGTTTCAGCGCAACTCTCTGTCTCCTTTTGGGGTGTTGTACAATCCATGCGACGCGATGGCGTCGCTCACGCTGTCGTGTGGGATGTGTGCTGTGCAAGTGACGCGATCGCGTGGGTCATTTGTGCAAAACACACAATGGCCGCACAATTCCAGCCTAACTTTCTGGACGTTGGATCTTTATGCCGATCTCCAGGTCACGCGGCCGCGTGAATGACGCGGTCGCATGGGTAGTGTTTTTCGCAATTTGACGCGATCGCATGAGTGATGCGGTCACGTCGCGCACCTTTTTTTTATGCAGTATGCAGAATGCAATGATTAATAAGAATGAGATGCAAAGCTTCTAGGTTCAGTATAATAAAATAAAATAAGACTTGAAAACAAATAAAACTAAATAAAAATTGAAGAAGGAGTGATCATACCATGGTGGGTTGTCTCCCACCTAGCACTTTTAGTTAAAGTCCTTAAGTTGGACGTTGGATGAGCTTCCTGCTATGGCGGCTTATGCTTAAATTCATCCAGAAATCTCCATCAATGCTTGGAATGCCAATAGCCTCCGGGGTCCCAAACTAGGCATGTGAAGCTTCTGAGCAGCTTCAAACAGATTGTCAGGCTCCCGGGGTGATGAATGTCAGCACAGATTCTAGGATCCCAAACTTTGCTTTTGAATCCGTCTTCGTCTTGATCTATACTTTTCCATCCGGGCGGTTTAGAGATTAGATTCTCACCAGGATAACCAAACGTTTTCTGAGATCCATCCGATTGATCATGATGCCAATCCGTGCACTTTAAGTTGAAGCGTGGAACCTTATTGAACCTTGTGCACCAGCTCTGAGTACGAGCCATTTTCCACTTACTCTTAAAGCCGTAGAGAGCTCTAAGTTGGCCATCTGTTTCAAGCAAACCATATTCAAGTGGAAAAACACAGTTAAAGGTTAAAGATTGTACCCACTTAAAGCTTGTATTAGGTGGTAATGGCCTTGGGATAGGTGGTTCCAGTGGTTCTGTGAGTTCTACTCCCTTGTGTTCTTCTGTGAAATTCTCCACTTCTTTGCAAGATTCTTCAAACATATCCATGTCCTGATCAAAGCCATCTATGTCTTCCTCATCACTTAAGTCATAGACTGGAGGTTGAGAGAAATCTACCTCCGTATCATCTTCGTATTCACTTGGGGAAGATTCTTCGATCTCAGAGAATTCACTTGCGGATGCAAGCTCATTACTAGGAGAACTTGACTTGTGACTATCATCATCAAGGAAATCTGCTTCTTGGGTTATTCTGTCTAGTTCTTCATGAAGGACTTGCTCTGGGGATTGCGCACAATCCTCCTTAGCATCAACTGTAACATCCTTGACAGAATGCTCCATGATAAACCACTATTTTATTTTATGGTTTATATTGTGTTTAATTGTGTGGTTTTATCATGATCCTTACCCACTTATTCATTAAATTAGCATGAAATTATAATTCCTTCCTGAATTTATAACATGTTTGAAAACTGCTTCCTAGAGACTTTAATTATGTAATTTTAATTCTCCTTTATTCCATTCGATGCCGTGATCTATGTGTTGAGTGTTTAAGACTTTATAGGGCATGAACGAGTTGGAGATTGGAAAGGAAGCTAGCAAAAATGGAAGGAACACAAGAAATTGAGGAGATAACCAGTGAGAAGTGACGCGGTCGCATGGCTCACGCGACCGCGCGAAGGAGAGCAAATCGCAGTGATGCGGCCGCATGGCTCACGCGGCCGCGCGGATTGGAAAAGCTAAAGCGACGCAGTAGCGTGGACGACGCGAACTCGTGGCAAGGAAAAATGCGAAAGACGCGTCCGCATGGATGACGCGATCGCGTGACATGTGTGATCTGCATAATCTGCAGAATTCGCTGGGGGCAATTTTGGACCTTATTTCGACCCAGTTTTTGGCCCGGAACAGCAGACTAGAGTCAGAGAATATGCAGAAACAAAAGAGAATTTATTATTTACAATGAGTGAGTAGTTCCCTCACTTGATGGGGAGTTGATTGAAAGGAACTCTTGAGTTGGAAGGATTGAAAGAAAATTTGTAATTGGGTTAACTGTTGGATTGTTATCTAATCACTAACACCAATCCCTTTTAACTAAGTGGGTTGCAACTCGTGAACAGATCTAGCATTCCAACTTGTTTGACTTTCCTTTACCTAGTAAAGGATAACTAAACAGAACAATCATTAATCATAAATTAATCTTGAAATCATCCCATCAATAATAGAGATTCCAACTAATCAACTCCCAGTCAAGGGTTTTATTCATATTATTTGAATTTTCTCAATTTAATTTTCCACCTACTTAACTCAACTTCTTGGAACATCTGATTAATAAAATAGCACAGTTTTCTACAACTCGTTGGGAGACGACTTGGGACTTAAACTCCCAGTAATTTTTAATTTAAACTCTCTGTGACATATTTCTAAATTGATAGGCAGATTTTCGGTGAGTTAAGAACTATACTTGCAACGTAACTATTTTAATAATTTTTAATTCACCAACTTCTGTGTCTTATCAATTTTTGGCACCGTTGCCGGGGAGTTGCAATAGAGTGCTAAAGTTATTAATTAGAATTTATTTATTTGCATTTTATTTTATTTTGCTACTATGAGCTGCATGTTTCTTTCATCAAATGACGCGTTCACTTCCTATTCCGCGCTTGCTAATATTCGATCCTGAAATTGAAAGGACTATTTCACGAATAAGGCGAGAACAGCGTCGGTTAGTCCGCTCTGAGGGCAGATCTGAAGGTGAACTTGAGGAAGAAACCAGCCCCCGTTCTACTGATGCGGTTGTTTTACTTGCAGAAGACATGGCAGCTAGGAGAGTTACCATCCAGGAGGAAGGAGCCCCTGATTTTACAATGCAACCGTTTCAAGCGCATCATCCAGCGGTAGCTACAGATTTTGAAATAAAGACCGCATTGCTAAATTTAATGCCCAAGTTTCATGGCCTACCTGCTCAAGAGCCTATCAAGCACTTGAGAGATTTCCAGGCAGCCTGTTCTACTGTCAGGCGTGATGGTACTGATGAAACTTCAATTTTGCTGAAAGCTTTCCCGTTTTCTCTTGAGGGAAAAGCAAGAGAGTGGTACTACACTCAGAAAGGAGTTTTTGGAGAAATTCTTTCCATCTGAAGTTACTGATAAACTGAGGAAGGATATTTCCACAATTGTTCAGGATGACAATAAGACTCTCTTTGAATACTGGGAGCGCTTCAATAATCTTCTGGAAGCATGCCCCCACCACATGATTGACAAGATAGTGTTACTTAGCTATATCATACAGGGCATGAGGCCCCAAGATAAGACCACATTGGAAAGTGCTAGCAATGGGTCTATGAAGAAGTACAAGACCACTGATGAGGCTTGGCAATTGATCAGTGATTTAGCTGAATCTACTAGGAACCACAGACAAAAGCAAGGCCGTTCAAAAGCCGTTGCAGAAGAATCCTCTAGCAGAGAGACTGTGGCTCTAGCTCAGAGTATATGTGAGATGACCAACTTGCTGAAGCAGATGCAATTGAATCAACAACAAGCTCAGCAAGCTCAACCTCCTCCACCACAGCAAAACCAACAACTGGTCCCGTAAAGAATTTGTGGAATCTGTGCTGATTATAGCCATTACACTGATGAATGCCCGCTGCTCCAACAAGAAGACAACATGGTGGCATCCACTCATAACTTCCATGACCGCCCCAACCAAGGGTACAATCAAAGTTGAAATAATAACCATGGATGGTAGGACAATTCTAACCAGAATTGGAGGGACAACAATAACAGAGGAGGCCGAGATAATCAGGGAAATCAGAGATGGAATAATAACAACAACAGGCAGCTGAATCAACCTTACAGAGCACCTCACCTGAGGCAAAACCAAGGACCACAGAACAATCAACAGTAGACCTCTCAATTTACTCATTCTTCTTTATCTCCTAATGAAGAGCTACTACAATCTTTTGAGCGAAGACAACAGACCATGGAAAATAACATCATGAATAGTATTAATGCCAGTCTGAATGGTCTCACCTCTACTCTGCAAGCTCTTATGTCACATATTGGATCAACGCAAAATTCCAGTAACCAACTTTCAAGCTCCACTGGAATCCCCTCTCAACCATTACCCAATCCAAAGGGAGGCATTAATGCCATCACCCTAAGGTCTGGAACCACACTGCAGGAGAGGAATCAGGAGGAACCAATCCCACCAGAACACACCTCAGCTGAAGAGGTAGTAGAAATAGAAGATGTTGAAGAGGAAGAGGACATACAGGACATAGTTGAAGAAGAAATAGCTCAACCACAGGAGGAAGCACCAAAAGGCACAAACACCACAGAAAACGCTACTCCTATTCCATTTCCACAACTTGCAAAGAAGCCCAGGAAGCAGCTGGAACCTGACCCCAAAATGGTAGAAATATTCAAAAAGGTTGAGGTAACTGTTCCTCTTTTTGATGTTATTTAGCAGGTACCTACATATGCAAAATTTCTAAAAGAATTATGTATCCATAAAGACAAAATTAATGAATTAGAAACTATTCCTTTAGGTAGTTCTATATCTGCTTTAATGGGAGGATTACCTGAAAAATGTAGTGATCCAGGTCCTTGTATAGTTAGTTGTACTATTGGTGGTGTAGTAATTTATGATTCCTCTACTTCAGTATAATGCCTTTGTCTATATATGATATTTTGAGGCTCCCTCCCTTAAAAAGGTCGGCAGCTCGTTTTGTGTTAGCAGATAAAAGCATTATTACAGTGGCTGGAGTTGCTGAAGATGTTTTGGTGAACATTAAAGGGCTTACATTCCCCACTGATTTTTATATCTTGGAGATGCCCCATAATGATTCAGATAAGCCATCATCAGTCCTACTTGGAAGACCATTCCTGAAGACATCAAAATTCAAATTGGATGCCTTTTAAGGAACATACTCCTTTGAAATAGATGGCCGCATAGTAATCTTCAATCTGAATGGAGTCATTGACAACCCCCCAGAAGATCGTTCTATCTTCCAGTGTGATGTCATTGATGAAAGTGTAGCTGAAGTTCACAAGGAAGAGTTTGAAGAGAGGTACACTGGACAAGGTCCAAGTGTGGGGACCCTTTTAACTGACAATGAGGGCACTTCGTCATTTTCACAAGCTCCAGATAATCCAGAGCCTGCCCATGATCAAAAGTTAGAATTGAAACCCCTCCCTCCACATCTCAAATATGCTTATCTTGAAGATGAGCAGAGGTTTCCAGTTATCATTGCAAGGAAACTTACTTCTCAACAAGAAGAGCAGTTACTTGATGTGCTGAGGAAGCATAAGAAGGCAATTGGGTGGAGCTTAGCAGACATAGTAGGCATCAACCCTCAAGTATGCGAGCATAGAATATTTTTAGAAGAGGGGGCTAGACCTGTCCGTCAACCCCAAAGAAGATTGAACCCCACCATCTTGGAAGTTGTCAAAAAGGAAGTGACCAGACTATTGGAAGCAGGTATCATATATCCCATTTCAGACAGTGAATGGGTAAGCCCAGTACAAGTGGTGCCCAAGAAGTCTGGAGTCACTACAGTGAAGAATGAGCATGGAGAGCTCATAGCAACTAGAGTTCAGAATGCTTGGAGAGTCTGCATTGATTATAGGCGTCTCAACCAAGCTACCTGTAAGGATCACTACCCACTTCCATTCATTGATCAAATACTGGATCGCCTGTCAGGTAAATCACATTATTGCTTTTTAGATGGTTACACAGGTTATTTCCAGATTCATATAGCTCCTGAGGATTAGGAAAAGACTACTTTTACACGTCCTTTTAGGACTTATGCTTACAAGAGAATGCCCTTTGGCTTGTGCAATGCACTAGCTACTTTCCAAAGGTGCATGATTAGTCTTTTCTCTAATCTTATTGAGGAGTGTATGGAAGTTTTTATGGAGGATTTTAGCGTTTATGGTGATTCTTTTAGCCTTTACTTAGATGGATTATCTAGAGTATTAGATAGATGTGTTAATACAAACCTTGTATTAAATTTCGAAAAATGTCACTTTATGGTAAAACAAGGAATTATATTAGGACATATGGTATCTAATAATGGCATTTCTGTAGACCCAGCAAAGGTGAATGTTATTTCTAGTGTACCTTACCCCTCTTCTGTGAGGGAAGTCCGTTCGTTCCTTGGCCATGCAGGTTTTTATAGGAGATTTATTAAGGACTTTAGTAAGGTCGCACTTCCCTTATCCAGATTACTGCAGAAGGATATTGAGTTCGAGTTCAGTGAGGATAGCAAACAAGTGTTTGATAAGCTGAAGACTGCTCTGACTCAAGCTCCAATTGTGAGAGGACCAGACTGGAGCCAGCCGTTTGAAATCATGTGCGATGCTTCTAACTATGCAGTAGGAGCAGTGCTGGCTCAGCGTGAAGGTAAGGATCCTTTCGTTATTGCTTATGCGTCTAAGACTTTAGACACTGCCCAGTCCAACTATACCACTACTGAGAAAGAGCTTCTTGCTATTGTTTTTGCTCTGGATAAATTCTGAGCTTATTTACTTGGTACTAGAGTAGTAGTGTATTCGGACCATGTAGCTTTAAAGTATCTATTAGCTAAAAAGGAATCCAAACCAAGACTCATACGTTGGATACTGCTGTTACAAGAATTTGATTTAGAAATAAAGGATAGGAGTGGTAATCAGAATTTAGTGGCAGACCACTTGAGTCATCTTGAGCATATTAAGGATGATTCTACTCCTATAGATGATAATTTTCCTTTTGATAACCTGCAAGCAGTATCTGAGGTAGTCCCTTGGTATGCACCTGTTGCTAATTATTTAGTTAGCCGCACATTTTCTCCAAATTTTTCTAAGCATCAAAGAGACAAGCTGAAAAGCGATTCTAAATATTATATATGGGATGACCCATATTTATGCAGAT
>NC_029794.2:76958845-76960227 GCF_000816755.2 Arachis ipaensis | reverse complement strand
AAAAGCTTGTCATCTCCCAGTTGAAGTAGAACACAGAGCTTTTTGGGCAGTTAAGGAGTGCAACATGAGAATTGAGAAAGCCGAAGCTGAAAGGAAGTTGCAACTGCAGGAACTGGAGAGCCTTCGCCTAGAAGCTTATCAAAACTCCAAAATATACAAGGAAAAGATGAAGGCTGTACATGATCAAAACATCAAGAAGAAAGAGTTCCAAACTGGGGATTTAGTCCTCCTTTACAAATCTCGACTAAGGCTCATGCCAGGTAAGTTGAGATCAAGATGGGAAGGTCCATACAGAGTAGAGAAGGCCGAACCATACGGAGTTTATCACCTAAGCCATCCTTCAAGCTCTGAACTTATTAAGGTTAATGGACAACGCCTGAAGCTATACCATGGCGAGAAGATGCAGAGAAACAAGGAGCTTGAGATCTTTCTCTTTGAAGATCCCCACATAGCAGAAGATTGAGCTAGTGGAGCGTCCAACTTACGGATGTTAAAGCAAAGTGCTAGGTGGGAGACAACCCACCATGGTATGATCGTTCTTTTCTTTATTTTTAGTTTTTCCTATTCAATAACTCTTCTCTTTCTTAGTACTTTCGTGCATCTGCATTTACATGTTTTTATTTTCAAAAAAAAAAAAATTTTTTACTACGCGACGCGATCGCATCAGCAACGCGTCCGCGTCACAGGGAGAATAAAGAAAAATAAAAATGAACAGAAAGTCATGCTGGAGTGTGGCTGGAGGCATGCTAATGGAAAAAATTAACCCACGCGACCGCGTTGCTGACGCGTTCGCGTCGCATGGGAATCATGGCCTCCCACGCGACCGCGTGCCCCACGCGGCCGCGTGCCCTGAGTTTTCGACGTAAAAGGGTGCACAATGAAATATTGTGCGAGAGTGATGCTGGATTGGTGCTGGAAGCACAATCCTTATCACGCGACCGCGTCGCCGACGCGGCCGCGTCATCCATTTTCTGGCGCACACTCACGCGATCGCGTGACCCACGCGATCGCGCCGTCCCAATTTTGGCAAACAAATTAATTTGAACAGAGAGTTGTGCTGGTGCGAGGCTGCACTCGGGCCGGACGCACAACATGGGTCACGCGACCGCGTGACCAACGCGATCGCATCACCATACTTAAAGCGCATCCACGCGAACGCGTGCCCCACGCGGCCGCGTCGCATGCGCCGCACAGCTCAACCTAAAATTGCCACATATCTTATCTTTCTCTCCTCTAAATCCTAATTTTCCTTTTCCCTCCTTATTTCTTCCTTCTCCCTTCCCCCTTCTATCTCACCTTTCACTCTCTATCTCTCTCACCTCCATTAACAAGGTTTTACTTTCTTCCTCCCTCTTTCTTTTTCTATCATTCTTATTATTTTC
>NC_029794.2:76942074-76958685 GCF_000816755.2 Arachis ipaensis | reverse complement strand
CCTTCTTCAACCGCAGTCAAGCCCTCAACAAAAAGAGTTAAGAGGATAATAAAGGTTGATGAGAAGGAGAAAGCCTTTCCAGCAAAGGACACTACGCGATTTCCCAATCGCTACTGTGAACAGATGTTCCCTATCCTGGCAGAAAGAAACTATAACAATGAATACCTTCTTATCCTCCCGTCCAATATTGCTTCCTTTGTTGAGCCACAAATTGAACGAAGACAATGGGGTTTCCTACGGGGACAGCCAAGGTAGGTCAATCTTTCTTGGGTAGTTGAGTTCTACTCTAACTTCTACATGCCAACCCTGCAGTCTGTTTATGTCCAGCAGAAGCAAGTCCCCATCACAGAAGAGGCCATTCAGCAAGCTCTGAGTCTTCCCCCTATTCCAGAAGGAATGGATGCCTTCCAAGAAGCCGCACTTAAGCGCCAGAGGTACCAATTTGACTGGGACTCCGTTCTCGGAGTTATCGCATTACCTGGCCGCCGTTGGATCTACGGATACCACCGTACCCGCCCTAAGGGAATTTCGGCTTCAGCACTTACCATGGAGGCTCGCGTCTGGGCACAGATCATGTCCCATTACGTCTTTTCGAGCACTGATGAGTCCTCCTTCACTGCGGACATGGCTGTTCTACTATGGTGCATCCTTACAGACCAACCTCTGCATCTCTCAAGACATATCCGGAATGCTATGGGACACGTACAAATTGTGGGCAACTTACCTTTCCCCGCCTTGGTCTCAGATCTTGTCTCAGCAGCCAGAGTCTCCTACGGAGCTGGGGACACCAAAGCCGTGCTTCCATGGGATGATCAATATGTCCCTAACGGGAAATACCTCAAACTCCCAGCAGCCACTACAAGCCTTCCTACTACTCCAGTTGAAGATAATCCTTCTTCAACACCACAAGCACCTACAACTGATGAATTGCTCCAACAGATAATCGAAAGGTTGGATCGGCAAGAACATAAAGCAAAGATGAGAGAGCGCCGTAACGAGCGCCGATTCAAACACCTCAAGGAGCTACTCAAGGGACACTTCAAGGACTCGGATACCCTGGACTCCACTTCTTTTACCAGCACAGGGAGCCATAATGGTCCTGACTGTGGAGATACTGCTACCAGTGTTCCTGACAGACGGCACCGAGGACGGTGCAAAGCCTTAAGTGTGGGGAGGTCGGTCAGAACCTGACTTCCGGAGGTAATTTCTCTTCTCTAGCACCAATAATTAGGATATTTTAGTTAGATTCTCTTTCTTTTATAGAATAGAATAAATTGCATAGGTTAGGATAGTTGCATGCATGTTCTACTTGATTGAAAAGACAATAAGTTTCTTTTAAGACTCTATCTTTAGAACAAAATTTCACTAATTTTTCAAAATTTTTATGATAAATTTGCTTGAGTTGTATTTGGAACATGACATTTGAGCTAAAGAACACACAACCTGTGAAAGATTTGAGCCTTTATGTATGGTTACATTATTTAACCATAATTATTTCATTCTTGTGTGTTTACTTCTCTATGATTGTAATCTATATTTTGTTTTATCTTATATGTCCAATATTTATTATATTTACATGCTTGCACATGATTGAGGCCATTATTTATTATATTTTGTTTACTTATCCAAATTAAGCCTACCCTTTTCAATTACCTTTGTTAACCACTTTGAGCCTTTAAATCCCATTTGTTCTATATTTTACCACATTACTAACCTTAAGCTGAAAAACAATTGTATATCCCAAATTAAATCTTTGGTTAGCTTAAGATAGAATTGTGTGTGCTAGTTAAGTATGGGAAATTGTGGGAACAAAAGTTGTTAAGGGAATGTGTCATGAGAATTTAATGGGAATTTGGATACCTACTCATGTGAAACTATAAAAATTAAAAATCTATGTGCATTGATAAGCTATATTTATTTTAATGTCAAAAAAAAAATAAATAAAAAAATAAAAAATAAAAAAAATAAAAAAAAAATAAATAAATAAAAATAAATTTATATAAATAAATAAGGGGACAAAAATTACCCCAATGTTAAATTCAGAATTCAAAGATCAATGCACATATGATAGAACCAAATATAAATTTGATACATGAGTATGGATAGAAAAAGGGAATTCTGGGTAGCTAGGTATAAACTTTAAGATTACATTAAAAATATATAGGTTGGGTTGAAATTTGGGTTAATTAAAGATTCAATTTATTAGCTCACTTGACCAAATGTATACCCCTACCTGTACCTTAGCCCCATTACAACCTTGAAAATACCTCATGATGTTTGCATTGGTATATTAACTGTTGTTGATTGGTTAGGAGAAAAACAAAAGTTAGAAAGCATGATTAGAGAAGGATAGAGTGATTACCCTATACACTAGAGATTAGAGCGTACATACATTATCAGTGAGGGTTCAATGCTTGAATTTTCATGTTCTCTGCTTTCATGAGCTATCTTCTTGCACTTTTATCTGTTTTATTGTATAATTATAGAATTAGTGGAATTTGATTTGTAATTATTTTGAAGAGCTTATTTACTTTTGATCAAGTGGGCAAGAATCATATAGTTGCATTTATTTATATATATAGGCTTGCATTGCATTTCATGAATTTCTACATGTTCCTACTTATTTCCTTATCTCCTTCAATTAAGCATGAGGACATGCTAATGTTTAAGTGTGGGGAGGTTGATAAACCACTATTTTATGGTTTATATTGTGTTTAATTGTGTGGTTTTATCATGATCCTTACCCACTTATTCATTAAATTAGCATGAAATTATAATTCCTTCCTGAATTTATAACATGTTTGAAAACTGCTTCCTAGAGACTTTAATTATGTAATTTTAATTCTCCTTTATTCCATTCGATGTCGTGATCTGTGTGTTGAGTGTTTCAGACTTTATAGGGCATGAACGAGTTGGAGATTGGAAAGGAAGCTAGCAAAAATGGAAGGAACACAAGAAATTGAGGAGATAACCAGCGAGAAGTGACGCGGTCGCATGGCTCACGCGACCGCGCGAAGGAGAGCAAATCGCAGTGACGCGGCCGCATGGCTTCATATTATTTGAATTTTCTCAATTTAATTTTCCACCTACTTAACTCAACTTCTTGGAACATCTGATTAATAAAATAGCACACTTTTCTGCAACTCGTTGGGAGACGACCTGGGACTTAAACTCCCAGTAATTTTTAATTTAAACTCTCTGTGACATATTTTTAAATTGATAGGCAGATTTTCGGTGAGTTAAGAACTATACTTGCAACGTAACTATTTTAATAATTTTTAATTCACCAACTTCTGTGTCTCATCACTCCACAACTTTGGATTCCCGTGGAGGTTCAGCGTCTCCTAAGTCTTCAACCAACTCTTCTTCTTCAATAATGACAGCTTCCTCTACTTGTTCTAGTACGAAGCCATGCTCTGTCTTGTCTACTGGAGTTTCTAGTATCTCCTTCATACTATGCTCTTCGTTAGATTGTCCACATGGGGCTGTGGGATGCCCTTGAATGTTCGAACGTTTAGAAGATAATTGACTTACTGCTTGCTCCAGTTGATGAAGGGTTGTTTGAAGTCGATTTACTGTTTCCTTGAGGCGAACCTCTGATTCTCAGGGTGATAGATTTGGATATGGCACAGGGGGAAGTGGTGGTGTTTGGGAGTGATTGGATTGGAACAGGGGTAAATGAGGATCATATAGTGGTGAATGGTGAAAAAGAGCTTGTGAGTGTGGTGGTTCGAAGTTATGTTGAGAGGATGGTCTATAAGCACATGGTGGGGCTTGTTGGTAATTACAAGGTTGTCCACCATGTCTATTTGCTTGGTATGCATTGTGGAATGGTCTTTGTCCATGATATCTTGGAGGGTGTTGTTGCCTAAAGGGTTGATCGGATCCTCTTGGCTCCATCCATCTTTGATTGCTCTGACCTTGATGCATATTCATGTTATAACTTTCATTCCTTTCAATAACATTAGAACCAAACTCAAAGCAAAAGGGGTGAGAATTCATAGTAGCTAAAAGAAATAAAGAGGGGAAAATAAAAACAAATAAACAAGTAAAAAAAATATTTACAATAACCAATAATAAGGCACACGATTGCAGTTCCCCGGCAACGGCGCCATTTTGATGAGAGAACTTTTGCGTGGTCTAGAAATTTGGGGATAAATCCTCATTGCAAGTATAGTTTCTAAACCTTCAAAATTCCTTTCATGCAAACATTTTGGTTGTCACAAGTAACAAACCCCTAAATAAATTGATAACCGAAGTATTCAAACCTCGGGTCGTCTTCTCAAGGAACTGCAGGGAAGTATGTTCTTATTATTGGTTATGGAGATTGTAAATTGGGGTTTTGAGAATGAGGAGCGAATGGTTTAATTAGCAATCAAAGTAAATGAAGAACAAGTAATTTAAATGGCAAGTAAAATAAATAAATGACTGTAAATAAACTTTTGGCAAGGTATGAGAAATTAGAGGTCCTATGCTAGCTATCCTTATCAATGATGATGAGAATTGAATCTTAATTCCACTTTGTTAACCTCTACTAAGATAAAGGAAGGTCAAGGGATTAATTGGTTGATCTTCACATCCTATTTATTTCCTAAGGAAAGATTGGGATTATTGAAGTTCAATTCAATTAACAAAGATAACAATTACCATTCATGTTTGAGTTTGATAACTCCTGAATTACTGATTTCTTAACCAAGACCAAAAGGGAGGAAAGTAAATCTACTGGAATAAAAAATTTCTTCAGATGGGAATAGCAATAACGTAAATAAGAGAAAGCAATATTAAACTGAAATACCTCAAATAACATTAATTCAAAAGAGTAATATGTAACATGAATGTAGCATAAGCCAAATAGGCAACATAACTAATATAAGCATTAAAGTATCTGAAAGTAAGAGATAAATATAAAGTAAAAGAACATTGAACCTGGGATCGAGAGTCACTCCTAAAACTAAGAGAAATCCTAAATCCTAATCCTAAGAGAGAGGAGAGAATCTCCCTCTCAAAACTAAATCTAAATCATGAAAACTAACTAAAAGTCGTCTCTCTCTTGAATGGATGCATTCCCTCACTTCATAACCTCTGGTCTATGCCTTCTGGACTTGGATTTGGGCCAAAAAGGACTTTAAAATTTGCTGGGAGCATTTTCTGCAATTTCTGGTGCGTGGCCTCTGTCACGCGTCCGCGTGGGTCACGCGGTCACTTCATTCAGAGTTTTCCTTATCACACGGTCGCGTCACTCATGCGACCGCGTCATATGTGTTCTGCTTAGGGCACGCGGTCGCGTCAGTCATGCGGCCGCGTTGCTGCTTCTTCGCACTTGGCATGCGTCCGCGTCGCCCATGCGATCGCGTGGATGCCAGTTTCTTCACAAACTTTGTTTTATGCTTTCCTTCCATTTTTGTATGTTTCCTTTCCATCCTTTAAGTCATTCCTGCCTTAAAAGATTTGAAACTACTCAACACACTAATCACGGCATCGAATGGAAATAAAGGTAATTAAAATAATTAATTTTAAAGCATAGGAAACATGTTTTTCACATACATCACATAATAAGGAAGGGAAAGTAAAACCATGCAATTAATATGAATAAGTGGGTGAAGGATTGAATAAATCACTCAGATTAAGCACAAAATATATCATTAAATATGGGTTTATCACATCCTCAAGCATTCTCTTTGAGTCCTTCTTTCAAAAACCAGTTGGGTGTTTAGCGCCCAGGGAGGGTGCTGCAAGTTTCTTCTTTTTAGCTCCAAACTCCGCCAAATCGCTCCGAATTTCACCTAAAATCATAAAAACATTAAAACAACTCAAAGTAGCATCCAAAGGAGATATTTGCACTAAAATTATGTAAAACAAAGTAAAATCTAACTAAAAATAACTGGAAAATAGTAAGAAAAAGGGAATATGATGCTCACGCATTATACGCGAGATTGGCAAACTTTGTAGATCATGTGTATGCATGAGGCATGCGTACGCACAAATGTTTTTTTTTTAACAAGAGTGCGTACGTAAGTACCATGCACGCGACATGTACTATGCTTACTGGCCTTTCATGTCGAGTACACATGACTTGGTTGCATACGTGACTTTGGCAAGAGTTGGGGGTTGTGCGTACGCATGACCAATGCGTACGCACAAACGGTGCTCTTTTTAAACAAGATACCAAACCAATGCCAAACCTTATTAAACAAGATAAACTACCAATTAAACTAAACAAACCTAACTAGAAATGAAAATTCATCTTATTCACTAAATATATACAAAAGAGAAAATGGACTTTTAGTTATAGTTCTTACGTTGGACATTTGGCGAGCTCCTTATCATGGTGGCTTATGTTTGAACTCATCCTTGAACTTCCACCAATTCTTGGAATTCCAATATGCTCCAAACACTACAAGAAAAATACCCATTCAGCCACACTTTTTTAAGCTACATTTAAAAAGCGTAGCCTATTCATAGAATAGGCTACGCTTTTTTCAGTGATGCCTTTTTATAAGAGAAAAGGAAACACAATTTTGGCATCATTTAAAAAGTGTAGCCTTAGGTATTATAGAAATCACTTAAAAAGTGTAGCCGTATGTTAATATTTATGGGTCCACTTTTTGTATCTAAGGAAACGCTTTTAAAGAGTAGCCTATTTATTAAGTTTTGGGTGCACTTCAAAAGTGATGCCTAATGTATCTAGAGCAAAAAATTTGACACTTAATAAATTTTTTTCCTCAGTTTTCGAAAGAAAAACTCACACACTTAATGAAATTTTTGTCCCTCCAAATTCAAAACCCAGACTTAGCCTTCATCTCAATCCCCTTTCAGAACCCTCCAAAGCTCACTATCGAAGAAACACTCTCGCTATAGAAACCCTCTCACTCACCACTCACCGTCGCTTCTCTTTGCCCTCCTCCTCGTCGCTGCGCCGCCCTTACCATCGTCATCTCGTCGCTGCGCCGCCCTTACCTTCGCCAACCCTGTCGCGCACAACTCTCACCTTCGCCATTCTTACCGTCGCTGTTGACCGTCGCCACCCAGTAACCACTCACCGCCAGTCACCACTCACCGTTCACCATCGTCGCTTGTCACCTTTGCCATTGTCACCACTGCACAGACCATCACTCTTCTTCGCTGTTCTGCACAAATCATCGCTGCGCCGCCCTCACCATCGTCATCTTCGTGCTTTTCATCATCGTCATCTCCGTGTTGATTATGTATGTATTGATTTCTATTTGGTTCTGAAATTTCAGAGGTTTAGGGTTCCGATTTTAGGGGTTTTAATTTGGGGGTTTTAATCTGTGAAATATTGGTTTTAATTTGGGGGTTTTATGAATTGATGAAGCTGCGTGGTTTAAGAGATTAATGAGTATTGTTAGATTATTTGTTAATGAAGCTGCGTTGTTTAACCTTCTGATAAAGAATAGAATAGTGTCCTTACAGTGATTTTTCTTAGTGATTTTTCAAAGGATCATATCAATTCTAGTGACCTATATTATATGCAATGCTACTAACAATTTTCCACAAGCAAAGAAAATCTGGGTTTGCGTATGCTTGTCACTGTTATTAATTTATTTATTATGTCTAGTTTGATTTATTTATTTCAAGTTCATAAATCTGGGTGAGTTTATGATTTATTTAATTCAGCTAGTTCTTTCACCACTGAATGATTTTGTGAAAAATCACAATTCAAGATGAATAATATAAACTTAGCTATTCTTCAATTGGGACAAAGTTTGAAGGCTTATGCTTATATCTTGAGTGCTATCCATTTCTATAAACACAGCCTGCAGATTGCCATAGATTTCTGATTTGCTGGCTTTCTGCTTTATGCTTTTTTTGGCACTTTTAACCATCTTTCTTCTTATCAACTATAATTAAAAATTATAATATCAAATCTCAGATTCATTCATAAGACTTGCTGCTACCGATTCTAAATTCCAATGCTCATTTACCTACCTGTTTATTAAGAACAGCCAGGCTCTTGGTGTGCAAGAGTGAAGAAAATTCCTCAGTGAACTAATAAAGCCACTAAATCAAACTTTGGGGCCTTTTTAATTAGTAATAATAGGAGTATTCCTTTTAGTCATTTTTTTTAGTACTTTATGTTTGCTTTCTCAGATTTTACCTATGATTCAGTTTAGTCTTTTAAATTTCAATTCATGAAAATTAATTTCTGTGAGTAAATTTGGTTTCTTTCGCATTAGAATGTGAAACCAGTTTCTGCAAATTGGTTTATAAATATACATATTGAAAAATAGTGGTTTTGCATAATCTTGTGTCTTTCAAGTGGGATTGATTGAAAATTGTTGGTACCCTTTCAAGTAGAATCTTACATCTCTAATTTATGTTGTTATTACTTGAGTTTTCTTTTTTAATTATTATAGTTAACTTGTTATTACTGTGATTCGATCACTTGTAGGCCAAACTCACTAAGCTTCTCAAGAACCTTATGGCAAAGGTTTCTACTATGAAGAATACAGAGCAGGTGCACACTTTTATCTGATGCAGGGTAGTGGATGATTGCAAAAACAAGTTTCTAGTGTGTGTAATGCTGGTTGTTTTACTTTTCAAATTGCAGATTTTAGAGCAACTTCCTCGGGTGATATCATCTTTGGATACATATATGGATAATGGATTGCAAAAGTTAGAACTTCCTCTTATCTGATTGGCTATACTTACATGTTTAGAAATTGGAACCTCCTTTTTAATCTATGTTTGATTTTTCTCAACTAGAATCAAATTCTTGTCTCTAGAATCAATTGGGATCGAAGTGAAAATTTTTACTGTGTTAGAATTACATTGAGAGGAAGTAGCAGACATAAAAACCAGTTATGTTAGAATTAATTATACCTAAAATCAATTATACAAAATTGTATTTTGACAATGTTGCTTGTGTGGTTTTATGAGCTTCACTGATGTGCTAAATTGCTAATTATAGGTGATAACCCGCTAGCAAGTGCAAGTAAACCTCGTTCAAAGTCAGGAGGGAGCTGACTGAAGCTTAAGAGGGAGCTGCGTTCCACTCACCCAACTGTTCTTTGAGTTTCTTTGCTAGGTGAGGACAGCGACTTCATCTTCTTTCTTTTCTCCTCTAATTCAAAATTCTGATAATTCTCTTGCTCTATTTTTTTCAGTTTATTCAATTTCTTTTAACACAACTACCACCACAAGCAAAGAGAGGTGAGTGATTTTCTCTCCTCTGTGTTTAATTTGGTCGAATGGCCTTGTAAAATGTAACCAAAATTCTGGTTCTTGGAACGGTTAAGGTTTGGGCTCAAGAGAAAAACAGGGACAAGTCTTGTGTATTTGATCAACAAAGAGGTAAGGGTTAGAATAGTTAGATATTGATTTTAGCTATATTTGGTGATTAAATGGCAGAAACCTTTCCATTGAGTATGTTTATTCTCAAATAAGTTAGGCTACATAATATATTTATTGACCAGTCAGCTGCTTGATTCTTGGATCTGTATGTGAATGATTGTTGCTTTCTTAATCAGCAGTTTACTTTGTAGTGGTAAATGGTAATGTTCTAATAAACAAAAATCAAGTACTAATGGGGACTATTATTCATTTGTCTAGAGTAGTTTACTGATTTCATGTTAATTATTTTTGTTGCATGTGGATTATATATGCTGCAATATTTTCGTGGCTCATGGCAATTTATCAACTATTGTCAACTATTGAGCTTCATGTTCCTAAATATTCCTATCATTGAATTCAGCATTTCAAAGTTTGTTCTTTCTCTAAGACTGTGCCAACTGGAGTTAAAATTTGAGTGAAGCAAAAGGAACATATTTGTTCTTTATCTTACCTTCTGATAAAGAATAGAATAGTGTCCTTATGTTTATCAATTTGCCCGGTTTTTATTTTTGACATTAACTCCACCTTAAACAATTTTGATACTCACACTTATTCACTTACAAAATCCATCAATATCATGGTTTTGCAGATTGACGAAGAGCTTCTTCAGGAAGTGGTTGATATGGGATTGACAGAAATCAATTGGTTGAATCTTTATGCAACAGGATCCAAAATGAGGTCTGTGCCCTTCATTCTCTCCTTTCATGTCTTCTTGATTGTCTCTTATTATTATCTATATATTTCTGGTACTGTGGCAAACTACTTGTTATTGGATAACTGGTTCCATGTTTCTAGTGGCTATCTTGGAGCTGAGTTTCAAGAGACTATGGTTGACTCTTTACCTTAGATAGTTGACTCTTTTAAGTCTTAATAGATCTAATAATATCTCTTCCTCTGCTCAATATCTCCCACTTATTTATTTATTTTCATGTGGTTTTGTTGTTACCATGTTTGGTTAATGTGAGTGTTGAGCTGAAAAAGAGTAATGTCTGTGTTCTTTTAGCAATTGACTAATATTGTTGGAACCTTTCATTTTTAATGTTTTCTTTTAATTTTTCAATATGAAGTGAATGACCCTTTTTGCCTTGTGAACATGGAGGTTACTAAGGAAGAGCTTAATGCAAAAATGAGAGAAAAAAGTTTCCAACTTTTGGTCTGAAAAAAACCATGCAAAGTTTCCAACATGTTTGTGTTTTGTTTTGTGGCAGATGGGGCTGGTGATGATTTGTTTAAAGAGATATAGAGGCTGTGCAAGGCCATTAATGGATGTTCCTTGTGTTCAAGACAGAGTTTTCTATTTTCCTCAGGGTCACATTGAATTGGTATGACCTAAGGCTACACTTATATACAGTAGCTATAGTATACAAAAAAAAAAAGAGGGATCTAAGGCTACGCTTATAAAAAGTAGCTATGGTATACAATGTGGCTACACTTTACAAGTGATGCAGTAGCATTGAAAAGCGTAGCCTATTCTGGAAAAATGAAAGCTGAAAAGCGTAGCCTTTGGTCCTGGATAGCATCACTTGAAAAGCGTAGCCTATTCCCAAACGTCAAAAGCGTAGCCTTTGGTGCAGAAAAGCGTAGCCTTTGAGAATAGGCAACGGCCGAATAGGAATCACCCCAAAAAGCGTAGCCGTAGCCCAAAAAGCGTAGCCGTAGCCTAAGGCATCATTTTTTTCACTTTTGGCTACACTTTTCAAGTGTACCTGAATGGGTGTTTTTCTTGTAGTGAAAGTTCCAAGTTAATTGCACCAAGCTTTGATGAAGTTCCAAACAAGCTAGGAACTCCCAAAATTGATCCTCATGTATGCCAGTATCCCAAATCTTGTTCCTACACCCATCTTCTAGTTGATTTTCAAAATTTCATCTAGGTGGTAAGCATCCAGAATTTTCATTTGGATACCCAAGCACTCTCCTAGACCCAGTCAACTGAGCACTACTCCAACCGTTGCAATTGAACCTCGAAGATGCCACCACAATAAACCTAAAATGGTATTTCCTACCACTAACCATCTCTCTTTCACTCTTGAATCCACAAAGAGCTCTAAGTTGAGAATCCGTCTCAAGCAACCCATATTCAACTGGAATAAGAAAGCTAAAGGATATGAATTTTACCCACTTGAATAATGTAATGGATGATGGTGACTTAGAAAGAGATGTCTTCAACGGTCTTGCAAGTTTCACTCCCTTGTGCTCTTCTTTGATTACCTCCACCTCTTGGTAAGCATCTTCCATTTCCATTTCTTGACATGGTTCTTCATATTTAATTACTTTCTTACCAACTTCTTCTAGCTCTTCCCCATCACTCAAGTCATACCTCAGAGGTTGCGTAAAATCTATGTCAACACCCATTTCGAATTCAATGGGGGAAGGCTCAACAAGATCATTGAGGGAATTGGTCACTGTGGACAAAAAATCATTAATAATGGAATCCACTTCCTAATCAATTTTCCTCAATTCTCCAACCACTTATTCCGGTTCAATTGTGTCAACTTTCTCCTTTTATTGTGATTCTTGCTTCAACTCCTTTTCTTCTTCTTAAAGCTCCAAGTTATCTTTCTCACTACTCTCCTAATTTGAATCTCCATATTCGTCAATGAGAGTGTCTTGATTTCATTAGCACAATGAAACTAAGCGGTTCATAGCTTCGACCATGGTAGCAGCCACCATGGTTTCTAATCCCCTTTACTCTTCTTCTTGCTTTTGGAGAAAAGAGTGAAGATCTCTTTGTTCTTGTATAAAGGGTTGGAGAACTTAGTTCAGTAAAGGAGGTGATGAGTGTAAGTGACATAGATATGGGTTAGGAATGTGTAATGTACCGAAAAGAGTTTTGACTCCCTTTATATAGTTTATCTTGTTATCTTATCTTATTTGTTTAGCTAAGATAAGATAGATATTTGAATTTGAATGCTAGTAATAATTCCTGATTTTTAACCAATTTAAACCGTAAAATTTACTTGACCTTAAAAACCGAAGCGTTGTTGGACGGTTTTTGGTTTAATTGTCATGCATGACGTCCAATTGATATTGTTACGTTGTTTCTTTTCAACAGAAGCATGGAT
This sequence comes from Arachis ipaensis, assembly GCF_000816755.2. Classification (NCBI taxonomy): domain Eukaryota; kingdom Viridiplantae; phylum Streptophyta; class Magnoliopsida; order Fabales; family Fabaceae; genus Arachis; species Arachis ipaensis. The sequence continues at coordinate 76,946,272 of NC_029794.2, read as the reverse complement.
GCTGTTTCCATATCCTTCGAAACGGATTAATACTTTTAGAAAAAAAGGTTCATTTTCTTTTTATTTTCCATGGTAAAGAGCTTTTACAAGATGATTATCAATACAAAATTAAACAGACACTATTTCCGTCGTCAAAACCTTTTTGTTTTTGATGGATGCAATGAACCATCATGTAATCATATACATTGATCCCTCCCTATACATAACATATTCCGGTCATGAGAAAAACACACACAAGTTGCAATAGAACAGTGTAAAGCTTATTTCCCTTCGATTGTAGTAGGGTCAACAAGAAATCAAAATAAAAAAGAGAAGGAACAAATGGAAAGCAAAGGAAAAGAGCCCGTGAATGCAAATAAGACCAAAGTCACGCAAAACAGAAAAGAAAATAAAAAAAGAAAGAGGGGGCGATGTGTAATAATAATAAATAAGATTAACAAATAACAACAAACAGTAGTATATTTATTAAAAAAGCAAATGGAGGACGCAATTAGTGAATATGATGTTCACAGGAGTAAGATCATAAGCAGTAATAGTGGGACCATTAGGTTTGACCATTCCCTTGTCTCACAGTGATGGCATTTCCCAACCAGGGTTAGATTCCAAGTTTAGTCTAAGATGAGATAGATGCCGCCACACGTGTGGTAGAAAAACCGAGTCAGATAAGGAGCAGAGAGGAGAGAAGCGAGTACTGGGCCCTCTCTCTCTCTCTCTCTCTCTCTCTCTCACTTCTACTCTCTCCCCTCTCTGTTGGGCATGTTCCTCTGTTCCATCTCATATAAGAGAAAGCAAACCGTAACTTAGCTATAGAGAATTTGCAGACCCTTCCCATTTAGCATTATTCTCCTCTCACTCGTTATATTCAATTATTTTTATTTTTTCTAATTATTATTATTCTCTTCTCCCTCCCTCGTTCGTACACCTAAAGCCTAAAACTGTTTAAAACCATACCACACAAGAAATACACACATAAACTCGTTCTCTCATTGAGATGCCTGGCAGTTTAGAACCGTTGGATTTGGGGGTTCAGATTCCGTACCACTTCAGGTGCCCAATCTCGCTTGAGCTTATGCGAGACCCGGTCACTGTCTGCACCGGTCAGACCTACGACCGTCCAAGCATCGAGTCATGGGTGGCTACCGGCAACACCACCTGTCCGGTCACACGAGCACCGCTAACGGATTTCACTCTAATCCCTAACCACACACTCCGACGGCTAATCCAAGAATGGTGCGTCGCCAACCGTGCTTTTGGCGTCGAGCGGATTCCGACGCCGAAGCAGCCGGCAGACCCTTCGATGGTTCGCTCCTTGCTCAACCAAGCTTCGTCAGATTCCGCGCCGACTCAGCTCCGGGTCAACTCGCTCCGCCGACTCAGAGGACTCGCCCGCGACTCGGATAAGAATCGCTCTCTCATTGCTTCCCTCGGCGCCGTTCAGATCTTACTAACTGTCGTTTTCTCATGTAACGGTTCCGACGAGATGAACCATGAGGCGCTTGCGATTCTCGTGATGTTCTCGCTTGGCGAGAATGAATGCGAGTTTGTTGCATCTGATTTGGATAAGATCCGGTACCTGTCAATGCTTTTGTTTCATAGTTCCATGGAGGTCCGTGTTAACTCGGCCGCGTTGATCGAAATCGTTGCCGCCGGGACTCGGCTGCCTGAGCTCCGATCTCAGATCAGCAATGTCGACGAAATCTACGATGGCGTGATTGATTTGCTACGGAACCCGATATCGTTCCCGCGCGCGCTCAAGATTGGGATCAAGGCGCTGTTCGCGCTGTGTCTTGTGAAGCAGACCCGGCACAAGGCGGTGGCAGCGGGTGCGCCGGAGGTTCTCGTCGACAGACTCGCCGATTTCGAGAAGTGCGATGCTGAGAGAGCGCTTGCGACGGTGGAGCTCCTATGCAGAGTTCCGGCAGGCTGCGCGGCGTTCGCTGAACACGCGCTGACGGTGGCACTGCTGGTGAAGATAATACTGAAGATCTCAGAGCGCGCAACAGAGTATGCCGCCGGTGCGCTTCTGGCGCTGTGCTCGGAATCGGAGCGGTGCCAGAGAGAGGCGGTGGCTGCGGGTGTGCTGACTCAGCTTCTGCTTTTGGTCCAAAGCGATTGCACGGAGAGGGCGAAGAGGAAGGCGCAGCTGTTGCTGAAGCTGCTTCGGGATTCGTGGCCACAAGATTCCATTGGAAATTCTGACGAATTTGCATGCAGCCAGGTTTTGGTGGTGCCACTTTGACACACGCCTTTTCCTTCCTTCTTTCTTTCTTTCTTTGTAATCTCATAAAATTGTAATTTTTGTTAGTTAAAAAAAATTATTTAGATTATTTAAAAAAAAAGATGGACATATAAATTTTGAAGTTGGAACTTAGAATTAATTCTCAGATTTGTAGTAGATCGAACTGTAATTGTGTATTATTTTTCTCTCTGTATATGTAAGAATTATTGTGAAGAACAAAACAAAAATCATCGACAGGTTGTAATTTTTGCAAGATTGAAAATAGAGCTAACTTTTTTGTTTTTTCCATTCTTTTCTTCTCTTTTCTTTTTCTTGTAATTTTATTATAGGAATTTTTTGAAGAAGTTGAATTTGGATGGAATTGGTCGGTGGCATGTTGTTGTTTGTAATATGTGAAATTGGTTGCATGTGGGGAATCTTGTATGGTTATTGGGTTGGAAAGAACATTCACTGCCATTTGGTGAAGTACACGTTTCTGATTGCTCCACATATGTTAGTGTTTTTGACTTCCGAGGAACATCATTTTGAATTAATCATCATGTTGGGGACTCCTTTCCATGGCTGCTCTTTCTCACTACTGTTCATCAATTCGAATGTTGTATCTCAATCCGTTATACCAATCCGTTATCACACAATCTTTACAGCTCTTAATCACAATTTAAATTCTGTCAAGGGGGACAAATTTCGGTTTGTGATCTATGTGTACAAGAAAATGTCGAGACATGATTTATTTTGGAATGGAAAGCTATGGTGATGGGGCAATTGGTATTATTAGGACGTAGGTGAACAGCACGACGAGACTGTCTATGAGCGATAAGTGTTTGAGGAAAGAACAAAAGAGGGAGAACAGCACTACTACTGCAGGGTTGCACGGGTTTGAAAGCCCTTTGAATGAATGAACGTAAAGAATGAATAAATGAAGGAAAATGTAAAGGAAGGCACATGTGAGTGTTAGGGGAACATGGTGGGGGTCCAGAGGGTCCCACTCCATGGAATAGGGGAAGAGAGGGAAAAGGGCTTATGTGGCTTACAAATAAATACAGGGGGTGACAGTCACATGTTGGTAGGAATAACAAACACCATGGAATCACATGGCTACATTGCGTTACATGGATACATCATAGATGCTTGCTCGATCATTTTGTGAGGAGAAATAATTTTTGTATTCACTTCTTTTTCAATTCTAATTGGTTCTTTTCACCCTCAATTACAATTAGGTTGTCCGGATATAAAAAAAATTAGTTATTAATTTATTATGGCATATACATATTACTAGTATTTTGTTTAGCACATCACATGTCGAACCCAACATTTGTTTCGGCTCCAGGGTCACTGCCAGATGGGAATTCAATTTGTCTTCCAACCTCAGGTTTTTAGATCTTGGGACCCATCCTTTACTGTCACCCTCTCAGCTTTTCTTATTAATTTTTTAAAATCTAAATTATCTTTGATTCCTCCATTTTGGGACAACCACTCAATTGTTCTCAACAAGGTGAAACACGTCACCTAAGGCAATGAATTGATGGGGGAACCTTTCTTAGTAACTTATTAACAGCAACGGCAATTTCAAGTCAGAGATCGTATACAATAATAATAGGTGTATAATAATGTGCATAAAATTAGGATATGGGTGGGATCTCATTCCCCTGATTCATCTCTGTCTAGCTGCTTTTGGACTATCTCTAATAAAAAGCAAGTCAAATAGATTTTTCACAAATGAGGCTGTTTTTGTTTCTGTTTGTTCGCCCGCGCTATTTTGTTGTTTTCAGCGGTTCTTAGCTTCTACAGTGCATTTCAGTGTTTTATTTCTCCCAATTTTGAATGCAGTACTCTCTGGTAGGGGTCCTCCACTTTGTGTGATTTTTATACGAGTCGTGTGATCAGTGGGGATTGGTTTTTCGCACTTCATATGAGTTGTCACTTTCCACGCGTCCCCATGGACAGCTTGGCACGACTACT
>NC_029794.2:76936819-76938469 GCF_000816755.2 Arachis ipaensis | reverse complement strand
CAAGTATTAACAGAAAAAAGAATAAATTTTATTGATCAATATAATACTAAAATGTAAAATGACAGAGTTTTCCAGCATACATATATGATATATCTCACGAGTTTTGTCATTGTACTGTTGAAATTACTTATAACGTAACTAAGTTAAAAAACACACGTGCGCTTCATAATTGGCTGTTATGTTGGACAAGTTCAAATCGGCTGTGATTAGAAAAAAATACAAATTTATAATCAGAATTCGCTGTTTCAGACATCACGATTGCAACTATTAAAGTCAAGGAGCAGCGGTGGATGCTTTGCCACTGTTCATGCGCTATGCTATAGATTTTTTATTTAAGTAGCATGAGCCACCCACCTACCAAAATCAACGAGTAACTTATGATCAAGTACGCTTCATACAATTAAATACAAATTTAAAATAAAATAAAATAACAAGAAGAAGACCATTCAAATATTCCCAAAACCGCTCCACATATATAAACCAACAACTATTAACAAGTTAACTTATCAAAATCTATTATTCAATGTTTGTTAACTTGATTTCTGAGCAAATCTTAATTTTCTGCTAACACTTAAGACACTTTTTATGTCACTTTCAATATCTCTGCTTATCTTTTAACTATACTTTTTTTTAAAATATAAATATTATTAAGGGTTGCATGTAATTTTATTTTTGCTGGTGCTGCTGGTGGTATTAGATTTATTGCGTTTGATATGCTATGTGAATTGTACAAAATTTTGTTGGAATAATGTAAAGACTAGCATTGCTAGCCTCTGATGGCAAGTTATTCCCGACGATAATATAGTAGTGAAGTTAGTTCTCTTGAAATGGTTTTGCGAGTTATACAAGCAGTATAAGGGAACCGATAATTTGCGGCGATTTAAAACTGCTGCAAACTGGCATATCTGCAGTTCCAAAAGCGTTAAGGTTTAAAGGATGGAGATTTGATTTTTCGGAGGTTTTAATGAATCGCTGGCATAACCTCAACAAAATCAAGGATTAGCGTTGGTTTAAAATTGCCACTATTTGACCAACCTTGAATTTGAACACACTTTTCCGACCAGTAATTTCCGGCAGTTTAAAACTGTCACAAAATGGCATATCGGCAGTTCTAAAAACTTTATAGTTTAAGGGGTGGAGATTTGATTTTGCGGCGGTTCTAATGAAACGCTGGCATAACCGCAACAAAATCAAGGATTAGCGTTGGTTTAATACCAGCGCTATTTGGCCAACCTTGAATTCGACAACACTTTCCCAACGGTTTTAAACCACTGCTATTTAAGGACCTTGTGTTTTTTAAATTTATTTAGCGACGGTTAGATGATATTCAGTATTTTTAGTTTTATTTTCGGCCATTTTGTAACCACTGCTATTTTTCCGGCTAAATGGCCACAAAATTATTGTATTTTGCACCGGCAATCAACGCTTTTTTTAATTTGAATGTACTATATATTATTTTTTTGTTTCTTTTGTTATTTTCGGAATTTTTTTAATATTACAAATCTTAATTATTTTGTATCTAAAAAAATAAATTGATAGGTAAACGGCATTAGCAAAATTATAAAGAAAATTCATATATTTATTCAAATTAGGGATGGCAAAAATCCCCAGCGAGGCGGGTACCCGTAGGAATTTATCGGCCGGGGGGCG
>NC_029794.2:76928379-76928644 GCF_000816755.2 Arachis ipaensis | reverse complement strand
ATAGCCACAAAATTATTGTATTTTGCACCGGCAATCAACGCTTTTTTTAATTTGAATGTACTATATATTATTTTTTTGTTTCTTTTGTTATTTTCGGAATTTTTTTAATATCTTAATTCTTAATTATTTTGTATCTAAAAAAATAAATTGATAGGTAAACGGCATTAGCAAAATTATAAAGAAAATTCATATATTTATAGGGATGGCAGATGGCAAAAATCCCCAGCGAGGCGGGTACCCGTAGGAATTTATCGGCCGGGGGGCG
>NC_029794.2:76891590-76928309 GCF_000816755.2 Arachis ipaensis | reverse complement strand
ATAATCCTCGTATATATTAAAAGACAATAACACCCCTGCCATATATATATATATATATATCAAAGTGAAGAGTTGAAAATTCCAAATCCAACCCTGGTCGTCACTCACACTCGCTCACTCTAAACTCTGAAGCTCGTTCTCCCTCTGCTTTCTAGTCTTCTCCTCTCCTCTCACCAAAACTTCGCGACCGCCTTGGATGAGGTGGTAAACCGGTTAGCATCTCAATGCTTGAATACTCAAGGAACTCCCATGGCTACATGTGAAGAATCCAATGAGGAGCATAGCAAGAAGGAGAGATTAGAAACTCCAGTGAGAAATGAGCAAAGTTGCTTTGTATTGGAACAATTGGAGGAAGCTACCATTGTTGAAAAGAAGGAAGAAGAGGTTGAGGACTTAGGAGATGTGGAACCCCCATAGGAACATAGAGTTGAAGAAAACCCCTCCAAGAAGATTGAACTTGATGCTAAGGAGGAATGTGCACAACCTCCAAGGCATATTCCATAAGAAGAATTGGATGGGATAGAGCAAGAATCGAGTTCCCGTGGAATTGAAGATCAAGCATCAAATCCTAGTGGTGAAGAATCCTTTAAGCTTGAAGAACCTTCTCCCGGTGAATTTGAAAGTATTGTGGAGGTAATAAACTTCTCTCATCCTCCCAATTATTATTTGAGTAAGGTAAAAGGCTTAGATAAAATTGTTGAACAAAGGATTTTATTTGAGGAATCTTGTGAAGAGGTGGAAGTCCTTAGAAAAAGAAGGATGGGAATTGGATACGCTTTGTCAAGACCCTTGGAAGCCTCTTTGCCTAGGTTGTCATCTACTTCTACATTTGAGTTGGTGAAATTCATTTCTGTTAGTTTTATTATCCCACTCGAATATGGATTGCTTGAAACGAAGAGGCGAAGACGTGAAGAGGAGATGAGATGACGCGGAGAGGCGAAGATGCAAAGGTTGGCGAAGGGGCTCTGTAGTGACGCTGGCACTGCTGCCTCGACTGGGTCAGGTGGCAATGAACATGCTCTCCTCGACTGGGTCAGGCAGAGACGGCGATGTTCACCTCAGCTGGCCAGATGCGACGACAATGTTGCGATTGAGAACGGGATGACTAGTGAGACTTAGACACGCGAGAAGAGGGTAGGAGCTTCGTGTTGGCGGCAGTGAGGGGGTAAGAGATGGCGAACGGCAGTGGTAGCAAGGTGAGAGAATCATCATCCATTGGGGCTTGGGGTTGATAGGAGGGTTCATTATTTTGGAGGAAGGGTTTATAATAGGAAGGTGGTTCTTCTTGGTAGGGTTATGGCGGTTCAACACTTTTCACTTTTTCCACTTGTTGCACAACACGCTCCATGGTGCTTGAAGTTGATCCAATGCTTCCTTGAGATGATCCCTTGACTCTTGTTCTGCTTGGATAACATGATTAGGATCATATGGCTCTTGGATCGATGGACATGAATATTCATCCATGGGAGGTTGTGGTGGAAAGTAGAATTCATCTTGTGAGAGAAAATTTTCATACATTAGAGGTGGTTCATCTTGGTAATAGTATGGAGGGGGTGGCTCTTGAAAGTGGTGATGTTGGAATAGTTGTGTCTCTATATGTGGTTCATATGGCTCATATGGTTGTTGAAATGGTGGATAAGGATTAGGGTCATATGAAGGTGTTTGGTAAAGAGGGGCTTGTGAGTATGGTTGAGGGTCATGTTGAGGGTATGGCTCATAGGCATATGGTGGTGGTTCTTGAAAGTCACAAGGGGGATTCACCATAGCCATTTGATTGGTATGTGTCATAGAATGGCTCTTGTTCATAGTGTATTGGTGGAGGTTGTTTCCATGAAGATTGATCATATGCATATGGCTCCTCCCACCTTTGATTGTCCCATCCTTGATACATATCCTCATTGAGGCTTCCATTTTCTACAACATAGTTAGAACCAAACTCATAGCCAAAGTGAGAATTCATAATGAAAAGAGAAAGTAAGAAACAAAAGCTAATAAGAAAGAATAAAACAAAGTCCTAAAGCGAGCAAAAACTAACAAGCAATCAAAAAATCAAGCTATTCACAATATTCACATATATACAATAACCAATAACATAACACCATTGCAATTCTCCTATAACGGCGCCATTTTGATGAATAGATTTTTGATGGTATAGAATTTCACAAATGAAATCTTGTTGCAAGTATAGTTTCTAAACTAACAAATAATCCTTTCATACAAAAATTTGTTTGTCATAAGTACAAACCCGTAATAAAACTAATACCCGGATTATTTAAACCTCGGGTCGTCTCTCAAAGGAATTGCAGTAAAGTGTTCTTGTTATTGGTTAGAGGTATATTTTGGGGTTTTTGGAATAAGAGACAAGAAATGTAAATGGCAAAAGAAATAAACCAACAACTAGAAAAGCTCTTGGTAAGGTATGAGAACTAGAAGTCCTATCCTAGCTATCCTTATCAATTGTGATGAGAATTGTCCATTGCTCCCACTTAGTTAACCCCTAACCATGTAGGAAAGTCAAGTGGATGGATTAACTTGAGTCCACAAGTCCTAGGCAAACCCCAAAGGAAAGACTAGCTTTAGTGGTATTCAAGCCAATTAGCAACTTCTATTATCAATCAACAAAAGAATTAGATAACTCAAGAGTCACTAATTACTCTACCTAGGCCAAGAGGAACAAAATCTAACTCACAGCTAAAAGAAGCATTTCATCAAACACATAAAAGGCAATAAAGGTAAACACGTGAATTGCAAGAATTAAAGAGAGATCTAGCTGCAAAGGTAAGAGATCAATAATAGAAAATCAAAGAAAACATGAGAAGACATGAAAATCATAAATTGCATTGAAAGAGAAATAGAGATCTACATAAGAATTGTTAAAGCAAAAGGAAAATTGAAGCAAGAGAAGAAGTAGATCTAGATCTAAGAGAAGAGAAGTAAAACCTAAACCTAATCCTAATTCTAGAGAGAAGAGAGAGCTTCTCTCTCTAGAAACTAACTTTCCTTCCAAAACTTAAACTAAAACTAACTAAGACTAAAGCTCTCTCATCTCCTCTTGATTTCTGCCTTAAATAGGCTCAGAATTGAGTTGGATCTGGGCCTGGGAAGCCCAGAATTCACCCCAGCGCTTTGACTTTAAGTGAGTCACATGGGCATTGATGCGTACGCGTCGCTTGACAATTTCCTATCCACGCGTACGTGCCATGTACGTGTACGCGTCGCCATGCAACCTCACATTCCACGCGTGCGTGTCTGCTGCGCGTGCGTGTCGATCTCAGCATCCCAAATCCTTGTTTCTTCATGAGTTCTCCTCTTGCATGCTTTTCCTCTCCATCCCTTTGATCCATTCCTAGCCTTTCGAATCTGAATGCACTAACAAACACATCAAGGCATCTAATGGAATCAAATGTAAATTAAATTTAGCCAATTAAGGCCTAAAAAGCATGTTTTCACACTTAAGCACAAATTAGGAGACAATCATGAAACCATGCTATTTCCTTGGATAAATGTGAGAAAAGGTGATAAAATCCCCTAAACTAAGCACAAGATAAACCCTAAAAATGGGGTTTATCAATCACGCGGAAGCCCTTCATACTTAGGATTCTATCGCCAAACTTGAGCTACGTGAAGTTTGGCGCCACATTCACGTAAGCTAGCACGCAATCCCACGTTTATAGCGCCAAACGCCATTGATGCAGCATTTGGCACCACCATGGTGGAACCAAAATGGATTTTTGTTGTGCTATTGGTGCCAAACATGGAAAGGTGAAGTTTGGCGCCACTTTCTATATGAAATTGGCTCCTTTTCTTCTTTCTGAACTTTGCCAAATTCACTTGAATGCTACCTGAAATCAATCAAATTGTAAAACACTCAAAGTAGCATTCACGGTGGCATAAAACACCTAAATCTTGATTTAATTACATAAAATCAAATGCAAATTCACTAAGAAAATATAAGAAACATGCTCACGCATCAGCCTCCGATGTAGCAAATAGGTTGCAACGTGTTGCTCAAAAGAATCTACCTCATCGGCCTCTAGGTCTAAGTCTTCATCGTTCGACTCTGAGCTTTGAACACCATTCGTGCAAATCTATGGAGTAGGCAGTGGTTCGCTATGGGGTGAACGAAAGGGGCGTAAAGATGAGGCTGCGGGGGCACCAATGCCACTGGACGGGGGAATTTGGTAGTCCACTTGATGGGAGGATGAAGCCACAGTAGATCCTACTTGAGGTTGCTGACATGCTGTGTCTAACTTGGATATCTTCGTGTAACGACCTATCCTGGGCATCTTAACATACATCATTCGGATTATATAGAAGCAAGCACTTGAATATTTTTTTCTCATATAGAAATGCATCCATATATAAAGTAGAAAATCTTCACTACCAAAAAATATTAGGAGGTGCATAATCAAAGTGAAATCCACCATATCCTTGGTTTGGGTATGCATATTGGGGAGGGTTTTGCTCATTGTAGTATAGAGGAGGTTGCTCCTTCCAAATTTGATGTTCCAATCCCATGATGCAACCCAAAATTGAAGTTATCAAGTCCTACAAAATGATCACAACCAAACTCCAAACCAAGAGGGTGATAAGTGATAACTTATAGAGAAAATAGAAAATAAAAACTAAAGACATCAATTAACAAAAGAGACAAAATCCTAATTAATAGCAGAAACAAACAAACAACCAAAAAGTATCTATTCACACCATTCACATATTCACAACAACCAAAATTATAGCACTCGTTTGCACTAGCTCCCCAGCAACGACGCTAAAAACTTGATAGATTGGATTTTGCACCGGTTTAGAATTTCTCAAAAAACAAGAATCACTTCGTTAGTAGCTAGTCCAAACCGGCACTTAAATCCCAAACATCAAAGTTTGATTTTCAAATTAAAATTATAACCGAGAGTAGTTAAACCTCGGGTTGTCTTCCCTAGGAACTAGTGCCAACAAGTGCAAAAAATTGGTTGTGATGATCAATAGGGTTTTTCAATAAAGAAGCAAACAATAAAGAGATAAAAGAACGATCCAAAATTGCAATTAATAAACTAATAAAGGAATAAAAGAACTATGTATGTAATATGGACAAGTAAAGCTTTAAAATTGAAGGAAAAGTGGTTCAAAACATAAATGGAACCTTGACTTGGGACGAGTTATGGAATCCCTTCCTTGCCATAACCACAACTATGATAATTATGATGGATTAATCTCAGTTAGTCTACCTGATGGCCGCGGAAATTGGCGAGTTAAGAATGATTATAAAATATGCGTTGCAAGTATAGTTCTCAACCAACCAGAAATCCGCTTATCAATTTAGAAGGGTGTCACAGAAATTAAAGTTAAAATACTGGGAGTATGGATCCCAGGTCGTCTCCCAACGAGTTGCAGAAAAGTGTGCTATTTTATCAATCAGATGTTTCCAAAAAGGTTTGAGTTGAATGGCAGAGAATTAAATTAGAGGATTTATATAAATTTAAATAAAAGCCATGACTGGGAGTTGATTAGCTGAAAGCCCTATTCTTGTTGGAGTACTCTCAAGATTAATTGACAATTGAGGGTTATTATGTTTAGTTGTCCCTTACTAAGTAAAGAAAAGTCAAACAAGCTGGAATGCTGTTTCTATCCACAAGTTCCAATCCGCTCTTGGGAGGATTGGTGTTAATGACTAGAGAGCAATCCAACAATAAACCCAATTACAATCTTTCTCTTGAGCATCCCAACTCAATGGTTCCTTTCAATCAACTCCCCATCAAGTTAGGGAACTACTCGCTCATTGTAAATGAAGAATTCATAACATAAGAAAGGAAATTAAAGAAAGACATGATAAATAATGATCAAAAGATTAATTAAAAATAAAAGTAATTCTTGTATTGATAAATGCTAAAATAATCCAATGATAAAATTAAGTAAATTAAGGAATATGGAAGAGTAAGAGACAAGTAAAGAGAACGAACTAGAATGTCGAAGTCTTGATGAGGCAATAACTCTTCTCAATATCCCAATGCAAAAACAATGAACATGACAAATCCTAAAAACTATGAATGTGTAGAGAGATAACCTAGGAGAGAGGAAAACTAGATCTAAAAACTAAAACTATGCGGAATGAATGTTGTTGTTGGTTTCTGCATTTTCTCTGGCTCTAGTCTGCTTTTCTGGGCCGAAAACTGGGTCAAAATAAGGCCCAAAATCGCCCCCAACGATTTTGCAGATTATGCAGATCGCGTATGTCACGCGGTCGCGTCATCCATGCGGCCGCATCATTTGGCTTTCTGCTTTGCCACGCAGTCGCGTCATCCATGCGGCCGCGTCACTCGTGCTATTCCATGCTGCGCGGTCGTGTCATCCATGCGGCTGCGTCACTGTGATTTCCTCTCTTTCGCGCGGTCGCGTCATCCATGCGGCCGCGTCACTTCTCGCTGGTCATCTCCTCAATTCCTTGTGTTCCTTCCATTTTTGCAAGCTTCCTCTCTAATCTCCAACTCATTCATGCCCTATAAAGCCTGAAACACTTAACACACAGATTACGGCATCGAATGGAATAAGGGAGAAATAAAATACATAATTAAAAGTCTCTAGAAAGCAAGTTTTCAATCATGCAATAATTTTAGGAAGGAATTATAAATGCATGCCTATTTAATGAATAAGTGGGTAAAGATCATGATAAAACCACATAATTAAACACAATATAAACTATAAAATAGTGGTTTATCAACCTCCCCACACTTAAACATTAGCATGTCCTCATGCTTAGTCGAAGGAGATAAAATGAATGAGTAAGAACATGTAAAACCAGTGCAATGCAATGCAGCCTTTATATATGCGAATGCAACTATATGATTCTTGTCCACTTGATCTAAAGTAAATAAGCTCTTCAAAACAATTACAAATTAAACTCCACTAACTCAATTCTTATACAGTAAGAACAGATAAAAATGCAAGGAGATAGCTCATGAAAGCAGGGAACATAGAAATTCAAGCATGGAACCCTCACTGATGATGTATGTACACTCCAGTCTCTCTAGTGTATAGGGTCATCACTCTATCCTTCTCTAATCATGCTCTCTAATTTTTGTTCTTCTCCTAACGAATCAACAACATTTAATATACCAATGCAAACATCATGAGGTCTTTTCAAGGTTGTAATGGGGCCAAGGTAAGGGTAAGGATACATATATGGCTAAGTAAGCTTATAAATTGAATCTTTAATTAACCCAAGCTTTAACATAACCTATATATATTCTATGTAACTTAGAATTCATACCTAACTACCCAGAAATCTCTTTCACTTCCATACTCATGTATCAACCTTTTATTTTGATTTTATCATACATGCATTGATCTTTGAATGCTTGACTTAGCATTGGGGTGATTTTGTCCCCTTATTTATTTGTGGAATATTTTTGAATTTTTTAATATTTTTTTTTCAACATAAACATAAACATAAACATAGCTTATCAATGCACATAGAGTTTTAATTCTTATAGTTTCACATGAGTAGGTATCCAAATTCCCAGTATATTATCATGACACATTCCCTTATTATCTTTTGCTTCCACAATTTCCCATACTTAAATAACACACACAATTCTATCTTAAGCTAACCAAAGATTCAATTTGGGGTATATACTTGTTTTTCCGCTTAAGGCTAGTAATGTGGTAAAATATAGAACAAATAGAATTTAAAGGCTCAAAGTGGCTAACAAAGGTAATTGAAAGGGTAGGCTTTATTTAGATAAGTGAGCTAAACAAATAATGGCCTCAATCATATGCAAACATATAAAATATAATAAACATTGGACATATAGGATGAAACAAAATATAGATTACAATCATAGAGAAGTAAACACACAAGAATAAAATAATTATGGTTAAATAATGTAACCATTCATAAAAGGCACAAATCTCACAGGTTGTGTGTTCTTTAGCTCAAAAATCATGTTCCAAATACAACTTCAAGCAAATTTAACATAAAAGTTTTAATTAAAATTAGTGAAATTTTGTTCCAAAGATAGGGTCTTAGAAGAAACTTATTGTCTTTTCAATCAAGCAGAACATGCATGCAACAAACCTATTACTATGCAATTTATCCTATTCTATAAAAGAAAAATCTAACTAAATATCCTAATTTATTAGTGCTAGGGAAGAGAAATTACCTCCGGAAGTCAGGTACTGACCGACCTCCCCACACTTAAAGCTTTGCATCGTCCTCGGTGCCATCTGTCAAGAACAAAGGTGGGCTGGTAGCAGTATCTCCACAGTCGGAACCATCATGGCTCCCTGTGATGGTAAAAGAAGTGGAGTCCGGGGTATCTGAATCCTTGAATTTTCCCATGATCAGCTCCTTGAGGTATGTGAATCGGTGCTTGTTACGGCGCTCTCGCATCTTAGCTTTCTGTTCATGCCGATCCAACTTTTCAAGTATCTGATGGAGCAGTTGGGCTGTTGTAGGTGCTTGGGGTGTTGAAGAAGGAATATCTTCAACTGGTTCAGTGGGCTGGCTATTAGTGGCTGCTGGAAGTCTAAGGTACTTCCCGTTGGGGACAAACTGATCATCCCGTGGAAGCATGGCTTTGGTGTCCCCAGCTCTGTAGGAGACTCCGGCTGCTGAGACAAGATCTGAGACCAGGGTGGGAAAAGGTAAGTTGCCCACAATTTGTATGTGTCCCATGGCATTCCGGATATATCTTGGTAGATTCAGAGGTTGGTCTGTAAGGATGCACCATAGTAGAACGGCCATGTCCGCAGTAAAGGAGGACTCGTGAGTGCTCGAAAAGACGTAATGGGACATAATCTGTGCCCATACGTGAGCCTCCAAGGTAAGTGCTGAAGCCGAAATTCCCTTAGGGCGGGTACGATGGTATCCGTAGATCCATCTGATGCCAGGTAGTGCGATAACTCTGAGAACGACGTCCCAGTCAAATTGGTACAGCTGGCGCTTGAGTGCGGCTTCTTGAAAGGCGTCCAATCCTTTTGGAATAGGGGGAAGACTTAGAACTTTTTGAATGGCCTCTTTTGTAATAGAGACTTGCTTCTGACGGACGTAGACAGACTGTAGGGTTCGCAGGTGGAAGTTGGAGTAGAACTCGGCTACCCAAGAAAGATTGACCTGCCTTGGCTGTCTCTGTAGGAAACTCCATTGTCTTCGGGTAATTTGCGACTCAACAAAGGTAGCAATATTGGGCGGGAGGAGAAGAAGGTATTCGTTGTTGTAGTTCCTTTCTGCCAGGATGGGGAACATCTGCTCACAGTATCGATTGGGAAATCGCGCAGTGTCCTTTGCTGGAAAGGCTTTTTCTTTATCATCAACCTTTATGATCCTCTTAATTTTCTTTGTTGAGGGCTTTACCGCAGTTGAAGAGGGTTCTGCCACTAATGCTCTCTTTGTACCTCTTCTTGTTGGTTGTTTAGGAGTAGCTTTCTCTTTTCCTTTCTTGGTGGCCATCCTGAAAAAGGGAAGAGAAAGTAAATTAAATTTAAAGGGGTAAAGCAAGGAAGAGGGTGATGTAAGTGATAATCAATGCATAATAAAGAAGAATGACGTTAACACATGGTCTGGATTACATGTGAAAAGTTCATCAATGGAAATATAGCAAGTGCATGTAAGGACAAGTAAATGCAAGGGGTTTATTGGCATGCAGGCAAAGGCATGAGTAGCATAGATCAAGCATTCAATGTCCAATTTAAAAATGTTATCACTCGTAACTAACTATCACGTTTGTATTGACAATTAAATTCAATGAATAAAATAGTAAGGGGAATTTGTGAAAAGCAAGCATTGAATATTAGAGTAGAAAAAAGTAAAGAAGTTCATAATACCATATGGGCTTTTTCACAAACACATAGCATGTATGTGGAAGAAGTTCTTGAAAATAAGAAATTGAACATACAAGTAATCCCTTAAAAAGCAATATATAATTGTCAAACAAATTTACAACAATCCACAAGCATATAATAATAAATAGTGACTCAAATAAATTGATAACACCAAGTAAAAAGGAAAAAGAAAGAAAAAGAAAATATGAATAATGAAGGTAAAAAGAAAAGAAAAGAAGATGGCATATAAAAATAAGAAGAATAATAGAAAAGTAAGGAGGGAAGGAGAAAAGAAAAGAAAAACCTTGTTAATGGGGGTGGGAGAGAGTAAAAAGTGAGAAAGAGGGAAGAAGGAAGAAGGGAAGAAAAAGAGATAAGGAGGGAAAAGAGAAAATAGGATTTGGGGAGAAAAAGATATGATACTTGGCAAATTAGGAAAACTGTGCAGGGAAAGCGACGCGGTCGCGTGGGGCACGCGATCGCGCGACTTGCGCTTAAAACTGAATGACGCGGTAGTGTCGGTCACGCGGTCGCGTGACCCGTTTTAGGCTAATGGCGCGAGGGTAGCCTCGCACTCGCACAACTATCTGTTCAAAATCATATTAATGCCAAATTTTGGGTGACGCGATCACGTGGGGCATGCGATCGCGTGAGTGGGCTTTAGAAGGATATGACGCGGTCGCGTGGGTCACGCGGCCGCGTGGGAAGGATTATGCATTCAGCACCAATCCAGCACCACGCTCGCACAACTTTCGGTTGTGCACCACTTTGACGTCGAAATCCTGGTCACGCGCCCGCGTGGGGCACGCGGTCGCGTGGGAGGCCATTATTCCCATATGACGCGGTCGCGTGGGACGATTTATGCCATTGGTACGCCTCCAGCCCTGCTCCTGCGTAACTCTCTGTTCATATTATTATTGTCTCCCATCTCCTTGCGACGCGGATGCGTCAATGAGGCGGTCGCGTCGCGTGATTTTTTTTTAATTAAAAATAAAAGTATGGAAATGCAGATGCACGAAATGTCCTAATGAAGAGAAGAGTTATTGAATAATAAAACTAAAAATAAAGAAAAGAATGATCATACCATGGTGGGTTGTCTCCCACCTAGCACTTTGCTTTAACATCCGTAAGTTGGACACTCCACTAGCTCAGTCTTCGGCTATGTGGGGATCTTCCAAGAGGAAGATCTCAAGCTCCTTGTTTTTCTTCAGCTTCTCACCATGGTACAGCTTTAAACGATGTCCATTAACTTTGATAGGTTCAGAGCTTGAAGGATGACTTAGGTGATAGACTCCGTACGGTTCGGCCTTCTCTACTCTGTATGGACCTTCCCATCTTGATCTCAACTTGCCTGGCATGAGCCTCAGTCGAGATTTATAAAGGAAGACTAAGTCCCCAGGTTGGAACTCTTTCCTCTTGATGTGCTGATCATGTACAGCCTTCATCTTCTCCTTGTACAGTCTTGAGTTCTCATAAGCTTCTAGGCGAAAGTTTTCCAGTTCCTGCAGTTGCAACTTCCTTTCAGCTCTGGCTTTTTCAATTCCCATGTTGCATTCCTTTACTGCCCAAAAGGCTTTGTTCTCTACTTCAACAGGGAGATGACAAGCTTTTCCATAAACTAAAGAGAAAGGACTCATCCCAATGGGTGTTTTGTATGCTGTTCTGTATGCCCAGAGTGCATCTTGTAGCCTGGTGCTCTAGTCTCTTCTATGAGGTTTGACCATCTTCTGCAAGATACGCTTTATCTCTCTATTTGACACCTCGGCTTGCCCATTAGTCTGAGGATGGTAGGCTGTTGCAACTTTATGAATTATCCCATGCTTCTTCATTAATCCTATTAGTCTTCTGTTACAAAAATGGGTGCCTTGATCGCTCATGATTGCTCGTGGTGATCCAAAGCGACAAATAATGTGGTTTCTAACAAAGGAAACAACTGTGTTAGCATCATCATTGCGGGTAGAAATTGCTTCTACCCATTTGGAAACATAATCTGCAGCTAACAATATATAGAAATAACCATTAGAATTTGGAAATGGACCCATGAAATCAATGCCCTAAACCAAGATTTTTCTAGTAGTTCTTTGAGGGCCAAAATGTCCTCCACTCTCAAATGAGTGACAGGCCTCTAAGATGGACTGGAATTCTGATTGAGGCACACACCGTCTAATTACTTGGTCAGCGCCACATCTCCATAAATATGGGTCATCCCATATATAATATTTAAACTCGCTTTTCAGCTTGTCTCTTTGATGCTTAGAAAAGTTCGGAGGGAAGGTGCGGCTAGCTAGATAATTAGCTATAGGTGCATACCAAGGGACTATCTCAGATACTGCTTGCAGGTTATCAAATGAAAAATTATCAGCTATAGGAGTGGAGTCATCTGTAATATGTTCAAGGTGACTCAAGTGGTCTGCCACTAAATTCTGGTTACCACTCCTGTCCTTAATTTCCAAATCAAATTCTTGTAATAGCAGTATACAACGTATAAGCCTTAGTTTGGACTCCTTTTTAGATAATAAATACTTTAGAGCTGCATGGTCTAAATGCACTACTACTTTAGTACCAAGTAAATAGGCTCGAAATTTATCCAGAGCGAAAACAATAGCAAGAAGCTCTTTCTCGGTAGTAGTGTAATTCGACTGAGCGGCATCTAAAGTTTTAGATGCGTAAGCAATAACAAAAGGATCCTTACCTTCACGCTGAGCCAGTGCTGCTCCTACGGCATGGTTGGAAGCATCGCACATTATTTCAAATGGTTGGATCCAGTCTGGTCCTCTTACAATTGGGGCTTGAGTCAGTACAGTCTTCAGCTTATCAAACGCTTGTTTGCAATTTTCACTGAACTCGAACTCAATATCTTTCTACAGTAGCATGGATAAGGGAAGTGCTACCTTACTGAAGTCCTTAATGAATCTCCTGTAAAAACCTGCATGGCCAAGGAAAGAACGGACCTCCCTCACAGAAGAGGGGTAAGGTAAACTAGAAATAACATCCACCTTTGCTGGATCTACAGAAATGCCAGTATTAGACACAACATGTCCTAGTACAATTCCTTGTTTAACCATAAAGTGATATTTTTCAAAATTCAATACAAGGTTTGTACTAACACATCTATCTAATACTCTAGATAATCTATCTAAGCAAAGACTAAAGGAATCGCTGTATACACTAAAATCATCCATAAAAACCTCCATACAGTCCTCAATAAGATCAGAGAAAAGACTCATCATGCACCTCTGGAAAGTAGCTGGTGCATTGCACAAGCCAAAGGGCATTCTCTTGTAATCATAAGTCCCAAAAGGACATGTAAAAGTGGTCTTTTCCTGATCCTCAGGAGCTATATGAATCTGGAAATAACCTGTGTAACCATCTAGAAAACAATAATGTGATTTACCTGACAGGCGATCCAGTATTTGATCAATGAATGGAAGAGGATAGTGATCCTTACGGGTTGCTTGGTTGAGGCATCTGTAGTCAATGCAAACCCTCTAGGCATTCTGAACTCTGGTTTTCAGGAACTCTCCATGCTCATTTTTCACTGCAGTAACTCCAGACTTCTTTGGCACCACTTGTACTGGGCTTACCCATTCACTGTCTGAGATGGGATAGATGATATCTGCCTCTAGTAGTCTGGTCACTTCCTTTTTGACAACCTCTAGGATAGTGGGGTTCAGTCTTCTCTGGGGTTGACGGACAGGTCTTGCTCCCTCTTCTAAAAATATTCTGTGCTCACAGACTTGAGGATTGATGCCTACTATGTCTGCCAAACTCCAACCAATTGCCTTCTTGTGCCTCCTCAGCACATCAAGTAGCTGCTCTTCCTGTTGAGAAGTGAGTTCCCTTCCAATGATAACCGAAAACTTCTGCCCGTCTTCAAGGTAAGCATATTTGAGGTGTGGGGGAAGGGTTTTAATTCTAGCTTCTGATCATGTTCAGGCTCTGGGTTGTTTAAAGCTGGTAATAGTGGTAAAGCACTGTCATTGTCTTCTGAGAATGTCCCCACACTTGGACCTTGTCCTGTGTGCTTCTCTTCAAATTCCTCCTGGTGAACTTCAGCCACGGTTTCATCTATAATATCACACTGGAGGATAGAATGATCCTCCGGAGGATGCTTCATAGCTCCATTCAGATTGAAGATCACTACTCGGCCATCTATTTCAAAAGAGTATATTCCTGAGAAAGCATCTAATTTAAACTTTGAGGTCTTCAAGAATGGTCTTCCGAGTAGGATTGATGATGGCTTGTCTGAGTCATTTTGGGGCATTTCTAGGATATAAAAATCAATGGAAAATGCGAGCCCTTTAATGCCCACTAATACATCTTCAGCAACTCCAGCCACTGTGATAATGCTTTTATCTGCTAACACAAAACGAGCTGCTGACCTTTTTAAGGGAGGTAGCCTCAAAATATCATATATAGACAAAGGCATTATACTTACACAGGCTCCTAAATCACACATGCAATCAGAAAATACTACACCACCTATAGTACAATTAACCATACAAGGACCTGGGTCACTACACTTTTCAGGTAAACCTCCCATTAAAGCAGATATGGAACTTCCTAAAGGGATAGTTTCTAATTCATTAATTTTGTCTTTATGGATACATAAATCTTTTAGAAACTTTGCATATTTAGGTACCTGTTGAATAACATAAAAAAGGGGAACAGTTACCTCAACCTTTTTGAATATCTCTACCATTTTGGGATCAGGTTCCAGCTGCTTCCTGGGCTTCCTTGCAAGTTGTGAAAATGGAATGGGAGTGGCATTTTCTGCAGTGTCTGCGCCTTTTAGTGCTTCCTCCTGTGGTTGCACTTCTTCTTCTTCAGCCATGTCCTGTATGTACTCTTCTTCTTCAACATCTTCTATTTCCACTACCTCTTCAGCTGAGGCGTGTTCTGGTGAGCTTGGCTCCTCCTGGTTCCTCTCCTGCAGTGTGGTTCCAGACCTCAGGTTGATGGCATTGATGCCACCCTTTGGATTGGGTAATGGTTGAGAGGGGATTCCACTGGAGCTCAAATGTTGGTTATTGGAGTTATTCATTGATCCTATCTGGGAGACAAGAGCCTACAAAGTAGCGGTCAGACCATTTAGAGTGGCATTAATGTTATTTTCCATGGTCTGTTGTCTCTGATCAATAGATTGTAGTAAGTCATCATTGGCAGATGCAGAAGGATGGGTAATTTGAGAGGTCTACTATTGGATATTCTGTGGTCCTTGGGATTGCCTTAGGTGAGGTGCTTTGTAAGGCTGATTCTGATTCTGCTGCCTGTTGTTGTTGTTATTCCACCTCTGATTTCCCTGATTATCTCTGCCTCTTCTATTGTTGTTGTCCCTTTAATTCTGGTTAGAATTGTCTTGCCATCCATGGTTGTAATTGCCACCATGATTGTACCCTTGGTTGGGGCGGTCATAGAAGTTATGAGTGGCTGCCACGGTGTTGTTTTCCTGCTGGAGCTGCAGACATTCGTCAGTATAATGGCTGTAATCAGCACAGATTCTGCAAACTCTTTGTGGGACTAACTATTGGTTTTGCTGTGCTGGAGAAGGTTGAGCTTGCTGAACTTGTTGTTGATTCAATTGCATTTGCTTCTGCAAGTTGGTCATTTCATAGATACTCTGAGTTAAAGCAGCAGTCTCTCTGCTAGAGGATACTTCTGCAACGGCTTTTGAATGGCCTTGTTTCTACCTGTGATTCCTAGTAGATTCAGCTAAGTCACTGATCAATTGCTATGCCTCATCAGTGGTCTTGTACTTTTTCATAGACCCATTGCTAGCACTTTCCAATGTGGTCTTATCTTGGGGCCTCATGCCCTGTGTGACATAACTGAGTAATACTATCTTGTCAATCATATGGTGGGGGCATGCTTCCAGAAGATTATTGAAGCGCTCCCAGTACTCATAAAGAGTTTCAGAGTCATCCTGAACAATCATGGAAATGTCTTTCCTCAGTTTATCAATAACTTCAGCTGGAAAGAATTTTTCCAAGAATTCTCTTCTCAGTGTATCCCAGTTGGATACAATTGCTGCTGGTTGAGTGTAGTACCACTCTCTTGCCTTTCCCTCAAGAGAAAACGGGAAAGCTTTTAGCAAAATTGAAGTTTCATCTGCACCATCACGCCTGACAGTAGAACAGGCTGCCTGAAAATCTCTCAGGTGCTTGATAGGCTCTTGAGTGGGTAAGCCATGAAACTTGGGCATCAAATTGAGCAGTGCGGTCTTTATTTCAAAGTCTGTAGCCACCGCTGGGTGATGCGCTTGAAATGGTTACATTGTAAAATCAGGGGCTCCAGCCTCCTGGATAGTAACTCTCCTGGCTGCTGCCATGTTACCTGCACATGAAACAACCAAATCAGTAGAACGGGGGCTGGTTTCTTTCTCAAGTGATGTTTCAGATCTGCCCTCAGAGAGGACTAACCAACGCCGAGCTTGCCTTATTCGTGAAATAGTTCTTTCAATCTCAGGATCGAATATTAGCAAGCTTGGATTAGGAAGAGAACGTGTCATCTAACGAAAGAAACAAGCAGCTCATAGTAGCAAAATAAAATAAAATACAAATAAATAAATTCCAATTAATAACTTTAGCACTCAATTGCAACTCTCCGGCAACGGCGCCAAAAATTGATGGCAGCGGAAATTGGCGAGTTAAGAATGATTATAAAATATGCGTTGCAAGTATAGTTCTCAACCAACCAGAAATCCGCTTATCAATTTAGAAGGGTGTCACAGAAATTAAAGTTAAAATACTGGGAGTATGGATCCCAGGTCGTCTCCCAACGAGTTGCAGAAAAGTGTGCTATTTTATTAATCAAATATTTTCAAAAAGGTTTGAGTTGAATGGCAGAGAATTAAATTAGAGGATTTATATAAATTTAAATAAAAGCCTTGACTGGGAGTTGATTAGCTGAAAGCCCTATTCTTGTTGGAGTACTCTCAAGATTAATTGACAATTGAGGGTTATTATGTTTAGTTGTCCCTTACTAAGTAAGGGAAGTCAAACAAGCTGGAATGCTATTTCTATCCACAAGTTCCAATCCGCTCTTGGGAGGATTGGTGTTAATGACTAGAGAGCAATCCAACAATAAACCCAATTACAATCTTTCTCTTGAGCATCCCAACTCAAGGGTTCCTTTCAATCATCTTCCCATCAAGTTAGGGAACTACTCACTCATTGTAAATGAAGAATTCATAACATAAGAAAGGGAATTAAAGAAAGACATGATAAATAATGATCAAAAGATTAATTAAAAATAAAAGTAATTCTTGTATTGATAAATGCTAAAATAATCCAATGGTAAAATTAAGTAAATTAAGGAACATGGAAGAGTAAGAGACAAGTAAAGAGAACGAACTAGAATGTCGAAGTCTTGATGAGGCAATAACTCTTCTCAATATCCCAATGCAAAAACAATGAACATGACAAATCCTAAAAACTATGAATGTGTAGAGAGAAAACCTAGGGGAGAGGAAAACTAGATCTAAAAACTAAAACTTTGCGGAATGAATGTTGTTGTTGGTTTCTGCATATTCTTTGGCTCTACTATGCTTTTCTGGGCCGAAAACTGGGTCAAAATAAGAACCAAAATCGCCCCCAGCAATTCTGCAGATTATGCAGATCACGTATGTCACGCGGTCGCGTCATCCATGCGGCCGTGTCATTCGGCTTTCTGCTTTGCCACGCGGTCGCGTCATCCATACGGCCGCGTCACTCGTGCTATTCCATGCCGCGCGGTCGCGTCATCCATGCAGCCGCGTCACTTCTCGTTGGTCATCTCCTCAATTCTTTGTGTTCCTTCCATTTTTGCAAGCTTCCTCTCCAATCTCCAACTCATTCGTGCCCTATAAAGCTTGAAACACTTAACACACAGATTACGGCATCGAATGGAATAAGGGGGAAATAAAATACATAATTAAAGTTCTCTAGAAAGCAAGTTTTCAAATCATGCAATAATTTTAGGAAGGAATTATAAATGCATGCCTATTTAATGAATAAGTGGGTAAAGATCATGATAAAACCACATAATTAAACACAATATAAACCATAAAATAGTGGTTTATCACTACCATATACATCGAAGAGTAAGTCAAGTGAGCATAATTGTTATTTTCAGTTCTCTTTTGCTTGAGGACAAGCAAACCTTTAAGTTTGGTGTTGACGCTTTGCTTAAGGGTTTTCTGTTTATTTTTATTGCACTAAGGGAGGTGAATCATCTTCACAAAGGAGCACAATCTGAAGAATAAAATGACCGCTCGGATAACTGAGGTGGTTGAGTTCCTTTCATTTTTTATTCCTTCCCACTTTTATTATGTTATGTTCCAGTTTTCTGCTACTTTGTTTTGTTTATTGCATGATCCTTATTAGTAGATTCATAGGTTCTAGTTTAATTTTCTATTAAGTGCTTTAATTCTGAAAGATGTCTCATGTATTGCCTATTGAGCTTGAAATCAAAAAGAAAGAAGAACAGATGTAGTGCATGAGAATTTGAGTTTAATTTTTAGAGTAGTCTCATTTACTTAGATGTGGTGGCAATACTTTTTGTTTTCTGAATGAATGCTTGAACAGTGCATATTTTTGATAGTGAAGTTTATGAATGTTAAAATTGTTGGCTCTTGAAAGAATGATGAAAAAAAGAGAAATGTTATTGATAATCTGAAAAATCATAAAATTGATTCTTGAAGCAAGAAAAAGCAGTGAAAAACACAAAGCTTGCGAAAAAAAAAGCAGAAAAAGCCAATAACCCTTTAAACTAAAAGGCAAAGGATAAAAAGGATCCAAGGCTTTGAGCATTAATGGAGAGGAGGGCCCAAAGGAATAAAATCTTGGCCTAAGCGGCTAAATAAAGCTGTCCCTAACCATGTGCTTGTGGCGTGAAGGTGTCAAGTGAAAAGCTTGAGACTGAGCGGTTAAAGTCGTGATCCAAAGCAAAAAAAGTGTGCTTAAGAACTCTGGGCACCTCTAACTGGGGACTCTAGCAAAGCTGAGTCACAATCTAAAAAGGTTCACCCAGTTATGTGTCTGTGGCATTTATGTATCCGGTGGTAATTTTGGAAAACAAAATGCTTAGGTTCACGGCCAAAACTCATAAATTAGCTGTGTTCAAGAATCAACATACTGAACTAGGAGAATCAATAACACTATCTGAATTCTGAGTTCCTATGGTTGCCAATCATTCTGAACTTCAAAGGATAAAGTGAGATGCCAAAACTATTCAAGATTTCAATTGTAAACCCCACTTTAAGAAGAGACACGAGCTTAATCGAACTCTCATTCTCATGCAAATTCACATCCTAAGCCTATATTAGTTTTGGTTGCTTGAGGACAAGCAACAATTCAAGTTTGGTGTTGTGATGCGTGAGCATCTTTCCTATCTTTTCCTAGTAAATTTGCATTTAAGTTGTTGAGTTTAATCAAGAATTAATTATCTTTTAGTCACTATAGATGCTACTTTGATTCTTGCGCAATTCTATTTATTTTAGGTAGCATTCAGCTGGATTTGATAGAGTTTCTGCAGAAGAAGAGATGAAGGCGAATGATGCTGTCAACCCTGACCTCTCTGCACTCAAACCTGAATAACTCGAGCTACGGAGGTCCAATGGACGTGATTCTAGTGGCGTTGGAAAGCTAACTTCTATAGCTTTCCAACGATATATAATAGTCTATACTTCTTCTCCGAACTGACTGCCAAGGCTGCACCTAACTTGAGATTTCTCAAGTTAGACGCAAGACACAACAACAATACGCGAGATTGGTCCTGCCCACTTCAAGTTAGGCACACTAAAGCCCAAGTTAGGCGCATTAAAGCCCAAGTTAGGCACAGCTTCACTCAACTAAACTCCAATTCATGCTGCCAAGCCCAAGTTAGGCGTGGATCCTAGTGAAGCCAAGTGGTCCCCATCCATCAATTGAAGATTTGCTGATTTCTATAATTAATTCTAATTTAAATTCAAATTTTAAAAATAGGAAAAGATATTATTTTGGTTTTAAAGATAGATTTTAAATTAATTAGGATTAGATATAAATAGGAGGATACCACCTCAACATTATTCCAATCCCAGACTACCAAAATATATTTTATTAGAATCCTTATTTTCTACTCTGAACCATGAGCAACTAATCCTCCATTGTTAAGGTTAGAAGCTCTGTCTATTTCTATGGATTAATTTTATTGCTTTTTCTATTTTAATTTATGCATGGATTTATAATATAAGAATTGTTTTCATTCTTTATCTTATGAATTTGGGTGGAACGGAAGTATGACCCTCTTTCTATTTGAGTTCTTGTATAACTTGGAAAAGCTCTTTACTTGAACAACAGCTTGAAAACATATTCTCCTAAATTTTAATTATCTGAATTTAATGGGATACGTGACATATAATCTTTTTTATTTTTGGGTAATTAGAATTTTTGTGGCATATAAACTGGAATTTGATCATGTAGCTTCTAATTGGAATTAATTGACCAGGGAATTGGCAGTTAATGAATTTTAGAGGAGACTAGAAAGGTCTAAGGAATTAGGGTGTAGTCACATATAGTTTGCCATAAATTAAATCCTACATAATTAAAATAGTTTGTAAGAAAAGTAAATCCGAAAAAATAGATAACTCTGAAGCCTTAACTATCTTCTCCATATTTTTCCTACAAATATTTACTTGCCTTTCTTCAACATTCTTTATATTGTTTAATGTCTTTTATATTGCATCTCAATACCATTTTCTGTTTGTCTAACTAAGCCTATCAAACACTATTGTTGCTTAATCCATCAATCCTCGTGGGATCGACCCTTACTCACGTAAGGTATTACTTGGTACGACCCGGTGCACTTGCCGGTAAGTTAGTGGGTTACAAATACCACACCAGTAGGCACAGAAACTGTGCGTGGGCATACTCTGAAATGCATCTCTCCTTTGATTTCTTCATATTTTCTCCCAATTCCATGCTTCTCTTCCACTCTCATCAAGCCATTCCTACTTATTACACCTGAAATCACTCATCAAACACATCAAGGCATCGAATGGAATGAAAGTGGAATAAAATTGATTAAATTAAGCCCAAAATAGCATGTTTTTACAATTAAGCTCAATTTTGGGAGAGAACACAAAAGTATGCTATTTGGATGAATAAATGTGGGTTTATATGATGAAATCTACTCAAATTAATCCAAAATTTATCGTCAAATATGGACTCATCAATTCTCCCACACTTAAACAATAGCATGTCCTCATGCTAATCACAATCAAAGGAGAAGGGTAAAAAGGGAAGCAACTTATTCGATGCAAATACTTATATGCATGCAACTATGCAAAATGCTATCTATCTATATTTATACTATGGTCTCTATTGAGTTTGGAAAAAACAAACAATGGAATCTCAATCAATCCAAAATAAAACCTTAGGGCGAAGGTAAGAAAATATAGCAATATGACCAATGTCCAAAGATGTGATTTGAAGTTTTCAAAATCAATTTCAACAACTTGCAAGAAAGCTTAGATAAAAGATGGAAACATAGAATTGAGCGATCAAACCCCTCATCAGTTGTGTATACACTCTAGTCGCTCAGTGTTTAGGGCTTAATCACTCAATTCATCCTTTAGTCATGTTTTCTAGGATTTGCTAGTCATCTAACAATCAACAAATACTTGATGCATGAATGCAAATATCATGAGGTCTTTGGAGGGTTGTAATGGGGCTAGGGTAAGGGTAGGATTAATATGGTTAAATGGACTAATAGATTGGATCTTTGATTAGCTCAAGTATGCCACCTAATCCTATATCAACCCATGTACACATAAGCAAACAACCTAACTTCCCATTCATCTCCCTTATCACATTTACTCATGCATCTTCTTTCTAATTAACACACATGCATTCTTTATTTACATTTTTATTCTCTTTTCTTTTCTTCTCTTTTTCTTTTTTTTTCTTCCTCTTTTCTTTATATACACCAAAATTTCTCTTTTCTTTTATCATAAAAAAGAGATGCATATGTTTTAAGTAATGAATGCATGAGTGGTTACTCATTTTTCTAAATTTTCTCAATGAACACCCAAAGTAACCTTCTACCAATGTTTTCCACAAGTTCTCCCCACACTTGATTAACACACACACTCAACTCAAAGATACAATTCATGGACATTTATGTTTTTTTGCTTAGGGCAAATGATATGTTTAAAATGAGAACAAAGGGATTTAAAAGGCTCAAATTGGGTTACAATGGTAAATGTAAAGGTTGGACATATGGGTTAGTGAGTTTAATTTAAAAAATGGCCTCAATCATACTAAATGCATTCAAGACATCAAACATCAGAAATAAAGATTTAAGTAAATCTAAGATCATAATCATAAAAGAAGGATAGCACACAAGAACAAAATTTGTGGTTGAAAATGTGCAACCACACAATTAAAGCTCAAATCTTACTTGGTGTTTTGTTCTAGCTCCTTTCTATGTTCAATAAGATACTTCAAGCAAGTTGAAAAATAAGTTTTCAAATCTAATCAATGGAACGCCTTAAGAGAGATTTCTTGAAATTTTCTTGTTGTTTTCACCAACTTATTTACTCTACCATGCAACATGCAAATTGTAAGAACCGCAACTAATCAACCGGTTAGTCAAGTGATTAATTGCCCAAAGTAGGTTCTAAAATATTAGAGTGAGAATTTGAGGATTTAAATGTGATTTTTGGACTCAGTAGGTCTTTTTGAGTCAGAAAATGTGTTTTCTGAGAAAAACCGTAAAAAACTGCACACTGGCAATTGAACCGGTTGAACCAGTTCAATTCTGCCTGGTACCGCACGAGAAAAAGTGAAACAGTAAAAAATCTTAGAAAAATATTAGAAGTACAAAACTGGGTGTTAATTTTAAAGGTTTGGCCCAAAGTTGGGCCAAACGGGCTAAAAATGCTAACGGTTGGACCGGGCCCCGACATATAAAAGGGTTCATTAAGTGAACCCATCATCCACAACACACTCGCTTACACACCCATTCAGCTGAGAAAGAGAAGAGGGAGAAGAAAAAAGAAATACTATTCACATACCTCTTCTTTTCACAATATCTCGAGCTACGGTGTCCCGATTTGCGTGCCGTCAGCGGCTACGCGAAGCTCTTGCCAAGCCCATCATATCTATCTAAGCATTGTGGTAAGTTTCTCGAGTTTCCCTGCCCAGTTTTTGTGCTCTTGTGTATTTTGAGTTTTAGGGTTTGGTTTTGAGTGAAATCTTGTGTTTTGGGTGTTTAGGTACACTCTAGCACTTGATTGGTTAGGGTTTTGGCTCCCAAAAATGTTGGGTAAGGTGAGTTACTCTTGAACCCTTGTGAAATTTCCATTTCATGAGCCCTAGGTTGATTTTGTGATGATTTATGTATATATAGCTTGATTATTGTGAGTTTGGGAGCTATTGGAACTTGTTGGTGCTTGTTGAAGTGGAATTGAAAGCTTGGAGTGCGGTTGAGAGCTTGTTTGTGCTTAATTCGGAGTTTTGGTTCATAAAGGGATTCGGCCTAGGTATGGTTTTGGTTTTCTCTATGTAGTATATAATATTCATGGACATTTAGGCTTGTATGTGATGATTTATGATGAATTTATGATTGTTGAGTTTGCTTATGATGATTGATAATTATATGATGAGGATGAATGATTTGTGAAGTTGAGAAGTGAATTTTGTTGATATATGTGATATATTGATGTTGAGGTTGAGGATGATGAAAGGTGAAGGAAAATGTGGTAAGATTGGTGTAATATGACACAAAGGGTTGATTTTGATGGGAAATGGAGTTTGGAATGGTTTGGTATGGTTTTGGTTGTGTTTTACAAGAAATTGTGGAAATTGTAAAATTGGGTAAAAGTTGGTTTTTGGTGAACTTTGTCTGATCATAACTTTTGCCTCGATTTTCAAAATTTGTTGAAATTGGTTTAGAATTAAATCTTATTGAAAACTCTCAAATCGATATAAAGTTTGTAAGATTTGGAATTTTGTAGAGGAAGTTATGATCATTCAAAGTTTGGGAAGGCTAGTCTGTTGAGGGCGCTAGCACAGGTTGTGCGAGCGAACAGACATTATGAATTTTGGTACCTGTGCGTACGCACACTGATGAGCGGATAATTTATATGCTTTTTGGCATTGTTTTTAGGTAGTTTTTAGTAGGATCTAGCTACTTTTTAGTATATTTTTATTAGTTTTCAAGCAAAATTTACATTTCTGGACTTTACTATGAGTTTGTGTATTTTTCTGTGATTTCAGGTATTTTCTGGCTGAAATTGAGGGACCTGAGCAAAAATCTGATTCAGAGGCTGAAAACGGACTGCAAATGCTGTTAGATTCTGACCTCCCTGCACTCGAAATAGATTTTCTGGAGCTACAGAAACCCAATTGGTGCGCTCTCAATTGCGTTGGAAAGTAGACATCCTGGGCTTTCCATCAATATATAATAGTTCATTCTTTGCCTGAGTTTTGATAACGCAAACTGGCGTTTGAACGCCCACTTTCTACTCTATTCTGGCATTAAACGCCAGAACTGGCATAAAAGCTGGAGTTAAACGCCCAAACTGGCACCAAAGCTGGCGTTTAACTCCAAGAAGAGTCTCTACACATGAAAGCTTCAATGCTCAGCCCAAACACACACCAAGTAGGCCCTGGAAATGGATTTCTGCACTATCTGCACTTAGTTACTCATTTTCTGTAAACCCTAGTGACTAGTTTAGTATAAAAACTACTTTTAGTGATTTCTTTCAAAAAAAGTATCTTTAGATCATTTTGGAATCTATCTTTTCATCTTTGATCATGTTTTGGGGACTGGCCATTCGGCAATGCCTGGACCATTATCACTTATGTATTTTCAACGGTGGAGTTTCTACACCCCATAGATTAAGGTGTGGAGCTCTGCTGTTCCTCATGAATTAAAGCAAAGTACTATTGTTTTTCTATTCAACTCAAGCTTATTCTTATTCTAAGATATTTATTCGCACACAAGAACATGATGAATGTGATGATCAAGTGACACTCATCACCATTCTCACTTATGAACGCGTGCCTGACAAATACTTCCGTTCTACATGAAAACAATCTTGAATGCATTTAATTGTCTCTCCTGACAACAGAGCCTTCAATTCCTTGAGATCAGAGTCTTTGTGGTATAAGCTAGAATCAATTGGGAGCATTCTTGAGATCCGGAAAGTCTAAACCTTGTCTGTGGTATTCCGAGTAGGATCTGGGATGGGATGACTGTGACGAGCTTCAAACTCACGAGTGTTGAACGTAGTGACAGACGCAAAAGGATCAATGGATCCTATTCCAACATGAGTGAGAACCGACAGATGATTAGCCGTGCGGTGACAGTGCATTTGGACCATTTTCACTGAGAGGACGGACAATAGCCATTGACAACGGTGATCCCCCAACATACAGCTTGCCATGGAAAGGAGTATGAATGATTGAATGAAGACAGTAGGAAAGCAGAGATTCAGAAGCAACAAGCATCTCCATACGCTTATCTGAAATTCCAACATGAGTGAGAACCGACAGATGATTAGCCGTGCGGTGACAGCGCATTTGGACCATTTTCACTGAGAGGACGGACGGTAGCCATTGACAACGGTGATCCCCCAACATACAGCTTGCCATGGAAAGGAGTATGAATGATTGAATGAAGACAGTAGGAAAGCAGAGATTCAGAAGCAACAAGCATCTCCATACGCTTATCTGAAATCCCACCAATGAATTACATAAGTATTTCTATCTTATTTTATATTTTATTTATATTTTAATTATCAAAACCTCATATCCATTTGAATCTGCCTGACTGAAATTTACAAGATGACCATAGCTTGCTTCAAGCCGACAATCTCCATGGGATCGACCCTTACTCACGTAAGGTATTACTTGGACGACTCAGTGCACTTGCTGGTCAGTTACACGGAATTGTGAAGAAGTCTTGAGATCACGTTCTCCCACACCAAGTTTTTGGCGCTATATCCAGGGAATGAATAAT
Source organism: Arachis ipaensis (assembly GCF_000816755.2). NCBI lineage: Eukaryota > Viridiplantae > Streptophyta > Magnoliopsida > Fabales > Fabaceae > Arachis > Arachis ipaensis. The sequence continues at coordinate 76,902,509 of NC_029794.2, read as the reverse complement.
CACGATTTCACGTACCCAGTGTTTGGCGCCGTTGCCAGGGATTGTTTGAGTTTGGACAATTGACGGTTCATCTTGTTACTCAGATTAGGTAATTTTATTTTATTTTTAAGCTTTTTTCGAAAACTTCAAAATTTTTTTTATTTTATTTTGTTCTTCAGAATTTTTAAGAATGAATTCTAGAGTTTCATCATGATCTGTTGAAGCCTGGCTGGCTGTTAAGCCATGTCTAATTTTTTTTTGGACTGAGGCTTCCACTTTTCATGGCAAGAGCCCTTGGACTCCCATCTAATCAGCTGTTGTATGTCTGATTTGTATGCTGAAGCTTGGCTGGCCATTTGGCCATGTCTAATCTTTTGGTCCGAAGCTTTCACATAAAGCTTAGCTATCAGCTGTTGTATGTCTGATTTGTATGCTGAAGCTTGGCTGACCATTTGGCCATGTCTAATCTTTTGGTCCGAAGCTTTCACATAAAGCTTGGCTGGCTATTAAGCCATGTCTAAAATTTTGGACCGAAGCTTTAGACTAACATTGCATGATTCCTGGAATTGTTATTAAAAATTTTGAAATTCTTATTTTTCTTTTTCCAAATAATTTTCAAAAAATACAAAAAAAATTTAATAAAATCATAAAACCAAAAAGAATTTTGTGTTCCTTGTTTGAGTCTAGTGTCAAATTTTATGTTTAGTGTCAATTGCATATCTTGATTTTTTCTTAAAAATTTTTGAAAATCCATGCATTGAGTTCTTCATAATCTTCAAGTTGTTCTTGATGATTTTTCTTATTTGATCTTTGCATTTTCTTGTTTTGTGTCTTTTCTTGTTTTTCATATGCATTTTCAATTTGTTAGTGTCTAAACATTGAAAATTTCTAAGTTTGGTGTCTTGCATGTGTTTCTTTTCTTAAAAATTTTCAAAAACATGTTCTTGATGTTCATCTTGACATTCAAAGTGTTCTTGCTGTTCATCTTGACATTCAAAGTGTTCTTGCATATTTTTCTTGTTTTGATTCATAATTTTCATGTTTTGAGTCATTTTGTTATTTTTCTCTTTCTTCATTGAAAATTCAAAAATAAAAAAATATCTTTCCCTTATTCTTCTCATAAATTTCAAATATTTGAGTTGACTTAGTCAAAAATTTTTAAAAACTTAGTTGTTTCTTATGAGTCAAGTCAAATTTTCAATTTAAAAATCTTATCTTTTCAAAACAGTTTCAAAAATAAAATCTTTTTCATTTTTCTTTCATTCTTTTTGAAATTTTAAAAATTGATTTTCAAAATTTTTTTCTTATTTTTACCTCATATTTTTCCAAAATCTTTACTAACAATTAATGTGATTGATTCAAAATTTTAAGTTATTACTTGCCTATTAAGAAAGGTTCAATCTTTAATTTTAGAATCATATCTTTTTGTTTCTTGTTAGTCAAGTAATCAACTTTAATTTCAAAAATCAAATCTTTTTAAATTTCTTTTTCAAATCTTTTTCAAAATAAATTTCAATCATATCTTTTTCAAAACTTAATTTCAAAATCTTTTCTAACTTCTTATCTTTTCAAAATTGATTTTCAAATCTTTTTCAATTAACTACTTGACTTTTTGTTTGATTTAAAAAGAATTCTTATCTTTTTTAAAACTATCTAACTACTTTCCTCTCTCTGATTTTCGAAAATCACTAACCAATTTCTCAAAAATCTTTTTAATTAAATAATTTAATTAGTTTTCAAATTTTATTTTGTTTCTCTTTTTAATTTTCGAATTATAACTGATTTTTTTTAAATAAAAACAAAAATATTTTCCTTCTCTTTTTAATTATTTCTGAAAACCCTCCCTCTCATCTCTCTCTATTTATTTATTTATCTACTAACACTTCTCTTCTACTCATAATTCGAACCCCCTCTTCTTCTCGGTGTTAATTCTCTTCTCATTCTTCTATTCTTCTCTTCTTCTACTCACATAAAGGAATTTCTATACTGTGACATAGAGGATTCCATATTTTCTTTGTTCTCTTCTCTTTCATATGAGCAGGAACAAGGATAAAGGCATTCTTGTTGAAGCTTATCCTGAACCTAAAAGGACTCTTAAGAGGAAACTAAGAGAAGCTAAAGCACAATACTCTGAAGAGGACCTAACTGAAATTTTCGAAACAGAGAAAACAGCTATGGCCGAACCCAAGAACAACAATGCAAGGAAGGTACTTGGTGATTTCACTACACCAACTTCCAATTTCTATGGAAGAAGTATCTCAATTCCTGCCATTAGAACAAACAACTTTAAGCTTAAGCCTCAATTAATTTCTCTAATGCAACAGAATTGCAAGTTTCATGGACTTCCATTGGAAGATTCTCATCAGTTCTTAGCTGAATTCTTGTAAATCTGTGACACTGTCAAGACCAATGGAGTTAATCCCAAGGTCTACAGGCTTATGCTTTTCCCTTTTGCTGTAAGAGACAGAGCTAGAATATGGTTGGATTCACAACCTAAGGAAAGCCTGAACTCTTGGGAAAAGCTGGTCAATACTTTCCTGGCCAAATTCTTTCCACCTCAAAAGATGAGCAAGCTTAGAGTGGAAATCCAAACCTTCAGACAGAAGGAAGGTGAGTCCCTCTATGAAGCTTGGGAAAGATATAAGCAATTGATCAAAAGGTGTCCTACTGACATGCTTCTAGAATGGAGCATCATATGTATATTCTATGATGGTCTGTCTGAGTTGTCAAAAATGTCATTGGACCATTCTACAGGAGGATCTCTTCATCTGAAAAACCCTGCAGAAGCTCAGGAACTCATTGAAATGGTTGCAAATAACCAGTTCATGTACACCTCTAAGAGGAGTCCTGTGAACAATGGGACACCTCAGAAGAAGGGAGTTCTTGAAATTGATACTCTGAATGCCATATTAGCTCAGAACAAAATATTGACTCAACAAGTCAATATGATTTCTTAGAGTCTGAATGGATTGCAAGCTGCATCCAACAGTACTAAAGAAGCATCTTCTGAAGAAGAAGCTTATGATCCTGAGAACCCTGCAATGGCAGAGGTGAATTACATGGGAGAACCCTATAGAAACACCTATAATCCTTCATGGAGAAATCATCCAAATTTCTCATGGAAGGACTAACAGAAGCCTCAACAAGGCTTTAATAATAATGGTGGAAGAAATAGGTTTAGCAATAGCAAGCCTTTTCCATCATCTTCTCAGCAACAGACAGAGAATTCCGAACAGAGCCATTCTGGCCTGGCAACCATAGTCTCTGATCTATCCAAGACTATACTAAGTTTCATGAATGAAACAAGGTCCTCCATTAGAAATTTGGAGGCACATGTGGGTCAGCCGAGTAAGAAGATTACTGAAACTCCTCCCAGTACTCTCCCAAGCAATACAGAAGAAAATCCCAAGAGAGAGTGCAAGGCCATAACCATGACCAACATGGCCGAACCTGGAGAGAGTGAGGAGGACATGAGTCCCAGTGAGAAAAGCCTCATGGGACGTCCTCTGGACACAAAAGAGTTTCCCTTTGAGGAACCAAAGGAATCTGAGGCTCATACAGAGATCATAGAGATTCCATTGAACTTTCTTCTGCCATTCATGAGCTCTGATGAATATTCTTCCTCTGAAGAGGATGAAGACATCACTGAAGAGCAAGTTGCTAAATATCTAGGAGCACTCATAAAGCTGAATGCCAAGTTATTTGGTATTGAGACTTGGGAGGATGAACCCCCTTGTTCACCAATGAACGGAATGCATTAATAAGGCAAACATTACCTCAGAAGAAACCGGATCCCGAAAAATTCTTTATACCTTGTACCATAGGCACCATGACCTTTGAGAAGGTTCTATGTGACCTGGGGTCAGGGATAAACCTCATGCCACTCTCTGTAATGGAGAAATTGGGAATCTTTGAGGTACAAGCTACAAGAATCTCATTAGAGATTGCAGACAAATCAATAAAACAGGCTTATGGACTAGTAGAGGATGTGCTAGTAAAGGTTGAAGGCCTTTACACCCCTGCTGATTTCATAATCCTAGACACTGGGAAGGATGAGGATGAATCCATCATCCTTGGCAGACTCTTCCTAGCCACAGCAAAAGCTGTGATTGATGTTGACAGAGGAGAGTTGGTCCTTAAGTTGAATGAGGACTACCTTGTATTTAAGACTCAAGGTTATCCTTCTATAACCATGGAGAGGAAGCATGAAAAGCTTCTCTCAATACAGAGTCAAACAAAACCCCCACATTCAAACTCTAAGTTTGGTGTTGGGAGGCCATAACCAAACTCTAAGTTTGGTGTTAAGAGGCCACAACCAAACTCTAAGTTTGGTGTTGAGAGGCCCCAACCCTGCTCTGATTATCTGTGAGGCTCCATGAGAGCTCACTGTCAAGCTATTGACTTTAAAGAAGTGCTTATTAGGAGTTAACCCAATGTTATTTAATTATATCTATTTATTTTCCATTGTTATTTTATGTTTTCTTTAGGTTGATGATCATGTGAAGTCACAAAAATAACTGAAAAATCAAAAATAGAATGAAAAATAACATTAAAAATAGCTCACCCTGGAGGAAGAGCTTATTGGCGTTTAAACACCAAAAATGGGCACCAGACTGGCGTTTAACGCCAGAAATAGGCACCAGACTGGCGTTTAACGCCAGAACAGGGCACCAAGTTGGCATTAAATGCCAAGAAAGGGAGAAAAGCTGGTGTTAAACGCCAGAAACAAGCAGTAATCTGGCATTTAACGCCAGAATTGCACTCTAAGGGCATCTTGCACGCCTAAATGGAGCAGGGATGTTAAAGTCCTTGATCCCTTAGGATCTGTGGACCCCACAGGATCCCTACCTTCCCACCTCTTCTTCTCTCCCCTTCACACCTTTCCATAACACTCTTCCCTAAATACCCTTCACCTATCAAATCTTACCCTCTTCCCCAAATACCTTTCACCAATCACCTCATTCACTTTTCCCCAAAAACACCACCTACTTTCAAATTCAAAACTCTTTTTCCCTCCCAAACCCAACCCCAAATACACGAACCAAGCCTCCCTCCACTCCTATATATACCCCTCATCACTCCTTCAATTTCACACATCACAAACACCTTATACCCCCTTGGCCGAACTCACCTTCACCCTCCATCTCCTCCATTTTCTTCTTCTTCTCCTTCATTCTTTCTTCTTTGCTCGAGGACGAGCAAACACTTTAAGTTTGGTGTGGTAAAGGCATTACTTTTTGTTTTTCCATAACCATTTATGGCACCTAAGGCCAGAGAAACCTCTAGAAAGAGGAAAGGGAAGGCAAAAGCTTCCACCTTCAATTCATGGGAGATGGAGAGATTCATCTCAAAGGTCCATCAAGACCACTTCTATGAAGTTGTGGCCAAGAAGAAGGTGATCCTTGAGGTCCCTTTCAAGCTCAAAAGGAGTGAGTATCCGGAGATCCGACATGAGATTAGAAGAAGAGGATGGGAAGTCTTCTCCAATCCTATTCAACAAGTCAAAATCTTAATAGTTCAAGAGTTCTATGCAAACGCATGGATCACTAGGAACCATGATCAAAGTATGAACCCGAATCCAAAGAATTGGCTTACAATGGTTTGGGGAAAATACTTAGATTTCAGTCCAGAAAATGTAAGGTTGGCGTTCAACTTGCCAATGATGCAAGAAAACGCACACCCCTACACTAGAAGGGTCAACTTTGATCAAAGGTTGGACAAGTCCTCATGGACATATGTGTGGAAGGAGCTCAACAGAAAAGTGACTCAAGAGGCAAACCGGTTCAATTGAGAAGACCGGACCTTAAGCCTGTAGCTAGAGGATGGTTGGAGTTCATCCAACGTTGTATCATTCCTACTAGCAATCGATCTGAAGTAACTATGTATCGGGCCATCATGATCCATAGTATCATGATTGGGGAGGAAGTGGAAGTTCATGAGATTATACCTCAAGAACTCTACAAGGTGGCTGACAAGTCCTCCACTTTAGCAAGGTCAGCCTTTCCTCACCTCATTTGTCACCTCTGCAATTTGGATGGGATTGTCATAGAGGGAGACATCCTGATTGAAGAGGACAAGCCCATCACTAAAAAGAGGATGGAGAAAATAAGAGAGCCCACTCATGGACCTCAAGAGATGCACTTTCCTCCACAAAACTATTGGGAGCAAATTAACACCTCCCTAGGAGAATTAAGTTCCAACATGGGACAACTAAGGGTGGAGCACCAAGAGCACTCCATCATTCTCCATGAGATTAGAGAAGATCAAAGAGCTATGAGGGAGGAGCAACAAAGGCAAGGAAGAGACATAGAGGAGCTCAAGAGCACCATTGGTTCTTTAAGAGGAAGAAGACGCCACCCACACTAAGGTGGACCCGTTCCTTAATCTCCTTGTCTATTTATTTTTTTTTCTGTTTTCATTCTCTATGCTTTATGTTTATTTATGTTTATGTCTTTATTACATGATCATTAGTGTCTAGTGTCTATGCCTTAAAGCTATGAATGTCCTATGAATCCATCACCTTTCTTAAATAAAAAAAATGTTCTAAATGCAAAAGAACAAGAAGTACATGAATTTTGAATTCATCCTTGAGATTAGTTTAATTATTTTGATGTGGTGACAATACTTTCTGCTTTCTGAATGAATGCTTGAACAATGCATATTTTTGATAGTGAAGCTTATGAATGTTAAAATTGTTGGCTCTTGAAAGAATAATGAAAAAGGAGAAATGTTATTGATAATCTGAAAAATCATAAAATTGATTCTTGAAGCAAGAAAAAGCAGTGAAAAATAAGGCTTGCAAAAAAAAATTGTGAAAATAAAAGAAAAAAAAGAAAGAAAAAGAAAAAGCAAGAAGAAAAAAGCCAGTAACCCTTTAAATTAAAAGGTAAGGGTAAAAAGGATCCAAGGCTTTGAGCATTAATGGATAGGAGGGCCCAAAGGAATAAAATCTTGGCCTAAGTGGCTAAACCAAGCTGTCCCTAACCATGTGCTTGTGGCGTGAAGGTGTCAAGTGAAAAGCTTGAGACTGAGCGGTTAAAGTCGTGATCCAAAGCAAAAAGAGTGTGCTTAAGAACCCTGGACACCTCTAATTGGGGACTCTAGCAAAGCTGAGTCACAATCTGAAAAGGTTCACCCAGTTTTGTGTCTGTGGCATTTATGTATCCGGTGGTAATACTGAAAAACAAAGTGCTTAGGGCCACGGCCAAGACTCATAAAGTAGCTGTGTTCAAGAATCAACATACTGAACTAGGAGAATCAATAACACTATCTAAATCATGAGTTCCTATAGATGCCAATCATTCTGAACTTCAAAGGATAAAGTGAGATGCCAAAACTGTTCAGAGGCAAAAATCTACTAGTCCCGCTCATCTAATTGGAGCTAAGTTTCATTGATATTTTGGAATTTATAGTATATTCTCTTCTTTTTATCCTATTTGATTTCTAGTTGCTTGGGGACAAGCAAATATTTAAGTTTGGTGTTGTGATGAGCAGATAATTTATACACTTTTTGGCATTGTTTTTAGGTTGTTTTTAGTAGGATCTAGCTACTTTTTAGTATATGTTTATTAGTTTTCAAGAAAAATTCATATTTCTAGACTTTACTACGAGTTTGTGTGTTTTTCTGTGATTTCAGGTATTTTTTGGCTGAAATTGAGGGACCTGAGCAAAAATCTGATTCAGAGGCTGAAAAAGGACTGCAAATGCTGTTGGTTTCTGACCTCCCTGCACTCGAAATGGATTTTCTGGAGCATTAGAAACCCAATTGGCGCGCTCTTAATTGCTTTGGAAAGTAGACATCCTGGGCTTTCCATCAATATATAATAGTCCATTCTTTGCCCGAGTTTTGATAATGCAAACTGGCGTTTGAACGCCTACTTTCTACCCTATTCTGGCATTAAACGCCAGAACTGGCATAAAAGCTGGAGTTAAATGCCCAAACTGGTACCAAAGCTGGCGTTTAACTCCAAGAAGAGTCTCTACATGTGAAAGCTTCAATGCTCAGCCCAAGCACACACCAAGTGGGCACTGGAAGTGGATTTCTGCACTATCTACACTTAGTTACTCATTTTCTGTAAACCCTAGTGATTAGTTTAGTATAAAAACTACTTTTAGAGATTTCTTTAAAAAAAAAAAAGGATCTTTAGATCATTTTGGAATCTATCTTTTCATCTTTGATCACGTTTTGGGGGCTGGCCATTCGGCCATGCCTGGACCATTATCACTTATGTATTTTCATTGGTGGAGTTTCTACACCCCATAGATTAAGGTGTGGAGCTCTGCTGTTCCTCATGAATTAATGCAAAGTACTATTGTTTTTCTATTCAACTCAAGCTTATTCTTATTCTAAGATATTCATTCGCACACAAGAACATGATGAATGTGATGATCAAGTGACACTCATCACCATTCTCATTTATGAACGCGTGCCTGACAAACACTTCCGTTCTACATGGAAGCAAGCTTGAATGCATATCTCTTGGATTCCTGGTCCATGCATTTGATTGTCTCTCCTGACAACAGAGCCTTCAATTCCTTGAGATCAGAGTCTTCGTGGTATAAGCTAGAATCAATTGGCAGCATTCTTGAGATCCGGAAAGTCTAAACCTTGTCTGTGGTATTCCGAGTAGGACCTGGGATGAGATGACTGTGACGAGCTTCAAACTCGCGAGTGTTGGGCGTAGTGACAGACGCAAAAGGATCATTGGATCCTATTCCAACATGAGTGAGAACCGACATATGATTAGCTGTCCGGTGACAGCGCATTTGGACCATTTTCACTAAGAGGACGGACGGTAGCCATTGACAATGGTGATCCCCCAACATACAGCTTTCCATGGAAATGAGTATGAATGATTGAATGAAGACAATAGGAAAGCAGAGATTCAGAAGCAACAAGCATCTCCATATGCTTATCTGAAATCCCACCAATGAATTACATAAGTATTTCTATCTTATTTTATATTTTATTTATATTTTAATTATCAAAACCTCATAACCATTTGAATGTGCCTGACTGAGATTTACAAGATGACCATAGCTTACTTCAAGCTGACAATCTCCGTGGGATCGACCCTTACTCACGTAAGGTATTACTTGGACGACCCAGTGCACTTGCTGGTCAGTTACACGGAATTGTGAAGAAGTCTTGTGATCACGTTCTCCCATACCAAGTTTTTGGCGCTATAGCCAGGGAATGAATAATCACGATTTCGCGTACCACACACCTCTATGCGTACGCTCACTTTTTAAACTTCTTTTAGGCGTTCGCACGCACACCCCTGTGTGTACGCACACGCGTTGTTTCTCAAATTTTAAACTTTATTTTAAACTATTTCACCTTCCCAATAAGATTGTAAGTTTCTATAACACTTTTTTAAGGCTCTTGATCATAATTTTGGGCATGAGAACATGGGAAATAATTTAAGGGTTTTAGCTGATGATTATTATGAAAATTTAGAAAACGGAGGCTTAGGTTTCGGGTGTACTACGGATGGTTTGATGGTGTGTGAAGGATGATTGATATATGAGGTGAGAACTAATGAACTGTTGAGTTCGGAACTGAAATGTAAATGGAACGTGGTTGAGATGAGTCGAGGACTCTGAATGAGATGATGGATCCACGTTAAACTGAAAATGTTTTCTGAAAACCACTGAAGTATTGATTTTATACTGAGATTATGAGACACTATGCACTCGGCAGGGACGGCGGTTGGATCCCGCCTGTCGAGGTAGCAGCGGCGGCATAAGGACGGTTGTTAAATCCTGCTTACATTAAGATGTGACGTCTGAGGCAAGAGTATCCCGAGTATCCCGCTCGCATCCCTTCGGATCAATAGAGCGTACAGGCGCAAAACCCTGGACAATGATCCGAGCACTATATCTCGGGGGTTCCCAATGATGATTCCGAAGGGCGACATCTCCATGGAGATGTGTCAGGTTGGGTGTTGAACCGACAATGTGATATCACAGCCAGTAGGACAGGCATTCATCATATGCATTTTCTATCTATTTGATTGCTTTGTCGACTTAAAATTGTATGCCTATTTGTATAACATGTCTAATTGCTACTTGAGTTACTTGTCTTATATGATTCTACTTGTGATTTACTTGCATTGTATATAATTGTGATTTCTACTGGGATTGAGGAGGTTCGGAAGGCGGTGGCGATGGAATCGCATGGAGGATAGGTTAGTGAAGGCTGTGGGACAGCGGTGTTTAGTTAGAATAGAAATCCCCTAAGATAGAGTACCCTGTTTATTTATGCTAAGATATATATATATTATGCTTATTGTTTTAGTTATGCCTTAAGTTAAATCTTGTGATGGATATGAAGTCTAGGATTGTCTTTGGCGTCTCGGGGTCTTATATCCTACATCACTGGGCATTGTTACCATACTGAGAACCTCCAGTTTGAAATCTGAAATCTTGTGATGGATATGAATGCTAGGATTGCCTTTGGCGTCCTGGGGTCTTATATCCTACATCACTGGGCACTGTTACCATATTGAGAACCTCCGATTCTCATACCATATTTCTGTTGTGTTTTTCAGATGCAAGTCGCAACCCACCTCGGTGAGTTGCTTCGATGGTGACAGAAGCGGAGGATCTTGGTTTCTTTTGGAGTCTTTTGAGTTATTTTATTTATACATCTCTCACTTTGTATTTTGTTTTAGCCTAGAGGCGTGTATTGAGAGAACAAAACATGTATGAGTTGTTTTTACTATCTTGTTTCATGTATAGTCTGTATATGGCTAGCCGGCTTAAACTCCATGAGCCGTGGCTACATTCTTATGATATTATACTATGATATTTTGTTATATTGTATCTATTTCTTGTATTTTAAGTTAGAAGCTTCGTTAGTACGTTTGTGTTTTTTTTTTTAAATTCTATTTTTGAGCTATATCCTTCATTGGGCTTCTAGATTATACTATTCTTCC
>NC_029794.2:76882804-76890683 GCF_000816755.2 Arachis ipaensis | reverse complement strand
CCATATTTTCAATGAACACCCAAAGCTAACTAACTACCAATGTTTCTCACAAATTTCCCCCACACTTGATTAACACACACACACACTCAAACCCAAGCTAATCAAAGATGCAATCAATGCACATAATGGTTTTTCACTTAGGGCAAATGATGTGCTTACAATGAGAACAAAAGGGGAATTAAAGGCTCAAAAGTGGTTTACAAAGGTAGATGTAAAGGGTTGGCCATATGGGTTAGTGAGCTATACAAAGATGGCCTAATCATACTAAATGCAATCCAAAACAACAAATATAGGACATATAGACTAAAGCAAATCTAAGATCACAATCATAAAAGGAGTTTAACACACAAGAACAAAATTTGTGGTTGAAAATGTGCAACCACACAATTAAAGCTCAAATCTCACTAGGTGTTTTGTTCAAGCTCTTTTCTATGTTCCACAAGAATACTTCAAGCAAGTTGAAAAATAAGTTTCAAATCTAATCAATGGAACGCTCTAAAAGGGATTTCTTGAAAATTTTCTATTGTTTTCACCAAACTTATTTCCTATACTAGGCAACATGCTACTGCTAACTGCTATAAAACTATAAGCAAACTAAGATATATATATATATATAAAAGCAAACTAAGCAAAGTGTAATGTCATGCAATAATATTCACAAATATATATATATATATATATATATTTTATATATGAGCTTAGAACTGTCGTAATCTTTGATTAACCTTTGCTTTACGACGTGAGGTAAAGCTTAGGCTAATTAGGGTGTTACACAAATATTTACTGCTATAAAACTATAAGCAAACTAAGATATATATATATATATAAAAGCAAACTAAGCAAAGTGTAATGTCATGCAATACTAACAAATATTCACAAAACATAACTACTAAAAACTAGAACATAGTGCAAAGTGTTGAGAAAGAGAAATTTATGCCCCAAAAATTGCGGATCCTCCCCCACACTTAAACGTTGCACGGTCCTCCGTGCATGCACTCAATACGAGAGCGAAGAACTATGAGGCTCCACCTTCAACTGGTGGGCACTGGGGTTCAGATTATTATATAAAACAAATAAGCAAGAATTGAGGAAGAATTCATATGAGTGCGGTATTAATAAAAGATAATGTGTGTATTCTAAGTGTGCACAGTTTAGAAAACACACATTGACCGGGTAAAATGGTGACCACACAATCAAAAGAAAAATAGCATGTGTTCCTCAATTAAGTAGCCTAGGTTGCAAGTAAAGAATAAGCAAGAGATAAGGCACACACAAACCTAGGTAACCACAATTAAAGTGAATTGAATATATGAGATATTGGATATTGAACTTGTGCAAGTGAAAGCGCAAAATTGATGTAGAAGTACAATAAACAATAACCAATCCAATAATGAAAAGAAAATTCCTTGTTCATCATGAAACATAATGAGATGGTCACATGGTAAAGGTACTTGTTGCAAAAAGTGACAAGTTCGATAAGAATCAAGTTAAGTCACTCAAACAAATACAAGGCATTAACAAGAAACAAGTACTGGTCATGTGATGAATTTGATATGAAGAATAATGATGAATAAGTAATTTCAACTCAATTCACTTAATTCAATGTGCACTTATAAAAATTTCACCTAATATGCAACAAAATATAAATGAGATGCAATCACTTGCAAACACTTGCAACTTATTCAATCAAAAAGGAACCCAATCAACATCAAACAAACACTTGCAACTTATTCAATTAACAAACAACTAAAGCAAAACAAATATAATTACTAAAATAAAAATGAGATGCATGGAAAACTAAGTAAAACAAGTAGTAAAACATGGAAAAAGCAAGATAAGGGAGGGATGGAGGTGTGGAAATGCGTTAGGGCTTAAGGAAAAGTGCAAACAAAATTTTTGCCCAAAACAGTACTTGTGTGTACGCACACTAGGAGAAACATAGGGGTATGCGGACGCACAAGGGTGTGCAAACGCTCTGAGCAGAGAAGGGATTAAGAAGTGTGCATACGCACAAGGGTGTGCGCGTGCACAGAAGACTCTTTTTTTTTTAAATAACTTGGGAAAGGATCATGTGTGCGGGCGCACACAGGTCCGTGCACACGCACTTGAGCGAAAAGTGGTAGGGGTTCATGCGCACAGGCTGTGCCAGCGCTCCCAACAGAAGGGGTGTAAGGGAGTGTGCATACGCATAAGCAGGTGCGTACACATGCAATGCGCGAAAAAGGATTGGTATGCGAACACACAAAGTGGTGCGCACGCACAGAGTGCAAAACAAATAGAGATGCGTGTGCACAAGGTGTGCGAGCACTCTCAACAGAGGGTGCACAGGCTAGTGTGCGTACGCACGGGGTGGTGCGCATGCACAGGACACAAAATGTTGTTGTTGTGTACGTGCGCACAAGTGTGTGCACACGCACATGCCCTGTTTTTCCAAAAAATTTTCTTTCAAAATCTAAGGAATTACACATTAGCTCATCCAAAGTTCAACCCCAAACATTCAAAACTTCACAAAATCATGATTCATACACAAATTAACATATCTAAGCTCAAAATTAAACTAATCCTAAGCTAGCTAAAAGAAGCAAAATGCAATAATTCAAGACTATAAACAAGGAGAAGGTAAGAAAGATGTTACCATGGTGGGGTGTCTCCCACCTAGAACTTTGGTTTATAGTCCTTAAGTTGGACTTGTTGAGGAGACTCTTGTTAAGGTGGCTTGTGTTTCCACTCCTCCTTGAATCTCTATCGAAGCTTGCACTTCATAGGTCCTCTGGGATACCATATTCTAGTTTTCTATTCTCCTTCTTTGATTGTTGTTGTTAATTCTTTGCAATAAGAGTTGTTAGATTTCATTCTTGTTGTCAATTTACTATGCTTTCCTTTTATACCTTCCAGGTGTTTGTCAAAATGCTTGAAAGGATGTTAGAGTAGAATTTTATGTTCTTGGCTTGGGAAGGTAACTTAGGAATTCTTGAGTTACTAATGTCTAAGTGATTGATAGTTGGTAGCCGTTGACTCTAGCTCTCATTAATTCAATTGGTGAATAGCTAGGTGATAAACTACTATTTTATGGTTTATATTGTGTTTAATTGTGTGGTTTTGTCATGATCCTTGCCCACTTATTCATCAATTTAGCATGCATTTAGATTTCCTTCCTAAATTCAGTACATGTTTGAAAATTGCTTCCTAGAGACTTTAATTATTTACTTTTATTTCTCCTTTATTCCATTCGATGCCATGATCTGTGTGTCAAGTGTTTCAGGCCTTCTAGGGCATGAATGAGATGGAGATTGGAGAGGAAGCTAGCAAAAATGGAAGGAACACAAGAATTTAAGGAGATAACCAGCGAGAAGTGATGCAGTCGCATGGCTCACGCGACCGCGCGAAGGAGCACAAATCGTAGTGACGCGGTCGCATGGCTTGCGCAGCCGCGCGGATTGGAAAGCGCAAGCGACGCGGTAGCGTGGACGACGCGAACGCATGGAGAGGAAAAAGCGCAAGCAACGCGTCCGCATGGACGACGCGATCGCGTGACATGTGCAATCTGCATAATCTGCAGAATTCGATGGGAGCGATTTTGGACCTTATTTCGGCCCAGTTTTCGGCCCGGAACAGCAGACTAGAGTCAGAGAATATGCAGAAACAAATGACACATTCATTCAGTAGTTTTAGATCTAGTTTTGCTCTCTCTTAGGATTTTCTCTCTAGTTTTGAGAATTTTAATTTTCAATTGGTCTTAGCATTGGAACAGTGAGAAGAGTTATTTCCTCATCAAGACTTCATCATTCTAGTTTGTTCTCTTAACTTGGTTTTATTCTTCCATGTTCTTTGTTATGTTCAATTTTATCATTCAGATACTTTTATGATTAATTAATGCAAGGATTATTTCTCTTTAATTCAATTTCAATTCCAATAATCATGTCTTCTTTTAATTCCCTTTTATGTGCCATGGATTCTTTATTTACAATGCGTGAGTAGTCTCATTACTTGATAGGGAGTTGATTAAAAGGAATTCTTGAGTTGGAAGGATTGAAGGAGGATTTTATAGTTGGGTTAAATGTTGGATTGCTATCCTGTCACCAACGCCAATCCCTTCGAACTAAGTGGGTCGTAACTCGTGAATAGATCCGGCAGTCCAACTTGTTTGACTTTCCCTTACCTAGTAAAGGATAACCAAACAGAGTAACCGTTAATCATAAATCAATCTTAAAAATCACTCCATCAATGATAGAGATTCTAACTAATCAATTCCCAGTCAAGGCTTTTATTTATATTATTTAAAATTCCTCAATTTAAATTCTAATTTACTTAGCTCAACTTCTTGGAACATCTGATTAATAAAACAGCACACTTTTCTGCAACTCGTTGGGGGACGACCTGGGACTTAAAACTCCTAGTAATTTTAATTTAAACTCTCTGTGACATATTTCTAAATTGATAGGCAGATTTTAGGTGAGTTAAGAACTATACTTGCAACGTAACCATTTTAATAAATTTTTAATTCACCAGCTTCTGCTTCCCATCAATTTTTGGCGCCGTTACCGGGGAGTTGCAATAGAGTGCTAATTTCATTAATTAGAATTTATTTATTTGCATTTTATTTAATTTTGCTACTATGAGCTGCATGTTTCTTCCGTCAAATGACGCGTTCACTTCCTGATCCGCGCTTGCTAATATTCGATCCTGAAATTGAAAGGACAATTTCACGAATAAGACGAGAACAGCGTAGGTTAGCCCACTCTGAGGGCGGATCTGAAAGTGAATTTGAGGAAGAAACCAGCCCCCGTTCTATTGATTCGGTTGTTTTACGTGCAAAAAACATGGCAGCTAGAAGAGTTACCATTCAGAAGGAAGGAGCTCCTGATTTTACAATGCAACCGTTTCAAGCGCATCATCCAGCGGTAGCTACGGATTTTGAAATAAAGACCGCACTGCTAAATTTGATGCCCAAGTTTCATGGCCTACCTGCTCAAGAGCCTATCAAGCACTTGAGAGATTTCCAGGCAGCCTGTTCTACTGCCAGGCGTGATTGCACTGATGAAACTTCAATTCTGCTGAAAGCTTTTCCGTTCTCTCTTGAGGGAAAAGCAAGAGAGTGGTACTACACTCAACCTCTAGCAAATGTATCTAACTGGGATACACTCAGAAAGGAGTTTCTGGAGAAATTCTTTCCATCTGAAGTTACTGATAAACTGAGGAAGGATATCTCTACAATTGTTCAGGACGACAATGAGACTCTCTTTGAATAGTGGGAGCGCTTCAATAATCTTCTGGAAGCATGCCCCCACCACATGATTGACAAGATCGTGCTACTCAGCTATATCACACAAGGTATGAGGCCCCAAGATAAGACCACATTGGAAAGTACCAGCAATGGGTCTATGAAGAAGTACAAGACCACTGATGAAGCTTGGCAATTGATCAGTGATTTAGCTGAATCTACTCGGAACCACAGACAGAAGCAAGGTCGTTCAAAAGCCGTTGCAGAAGTATCTTCCGGCATAGAGACTGCTTCTCTAAATCAAAGCATCTGTGAGATGACCAACCTGCTGAAGCAAATGCAGTTGAATCAACAAGCTCAGCAAACTCAACCGCAGCAAAACCAACAATTAGTTCCACAAAGAATTTGCGGAATTTGTGCTGATTACAGCCATTACACTGATGAATGCCCGCAGCTCCAACAAGAAGACAACATGGTGGCATCCACTCACAACTTCTATGACCGCCCCAACCAAGGGTACAATCAAAGTGGAAATAATAACCATGGATGGCAGGATAATTCAAACCAGAATTGGAGGGACAACAATAATAGGGGAGGCAGAGATAATCAGGGAAATAAGAGGTGGAATAATAACAACAATAGGCAGCAAAATCAATCGTACCGAGCACCTCACCTGAGGCAAAACCAAGGACCACCGAACAATCAGCAGCAAACCTCTCAATTTACTCATTCTTTTGTATCTTCTAATGAAGATTTATTACAAGCTTTTGAGAAAAGACAACTGGCCATGGAAAATACCATCGTGAACAGTATTAACGCCAGTCTGAATGGTTTCACCTCTACTCTGCAAGCTCTTATGACACAACTTGGTTCAGCACAAAATTCCAGTAACCAACCTTCAAGCACCACTGGAATCCCCTCTCAACCATTACCCAATCCAAAGGGAGGCATTAATGCCATCACCCTGAGGTCCGGAACCACACTGCAGGAGAGGAATCAGGAGGAACCAAGCTCACCAGAATACACTTCAGCTGAAGAGGTGGTAGAAATCGAAGATGTTGAAGAGGAAGAGGACATATAGGACACAGCTGAAGAAGAGATAGCTAAACCACAGGAAGAGATAGCTAAACCACAACTTGCAAGGAAGCCTAGGAAGCAGCTGGAACCTGATCCTAAAATGGTAGAAATATTCAAAAAGGTTGAGGTAACTGTTCCCCTTTTCGATGTTATTCAGCAGGTACCTAAATATGCAAAGTTTCTAAAAGACTTATGTATCCATAAAGACAAAATTAATGAATTAGAAACTATTCCTTTAGGTAGTTTTATATCCGCTTTAATGGGAGGATTACCTGAAAAATGTAGTGATCCAGGTCCTTGCATAGTTAGTTGTACTATTGGTGGTGTAGTAATTTATGATTGCATGTGTGATTTAGGAGCATGTGTCAGTATAATGCCTTTGTCTATATATGTTGTTTTACCAGCTACTTTCCAAAGGTGCATGATGAGTCTTTTCTCTGATCTTATTGAGGACTGTATGGAAGTTTTTATGGACGATTTTAGCGTTTAAGGTGATTCTTTTAACCTTTGCTTAGATGGATTATCTAGAGTATTAGATAGATGTGTTGATACAAACCTTGTATTGAACTTCGAAAAATGCCACTTTATGGTAAAGAAAGGGATTGTATTAGGACATGTGGTATCTAATAATGGCATTTCTATAGACCCAGAAAAGGTGAATGTTATTTCTAGTTTACCTTACCCCTCTTCTGTGAGGGAAGTCCGTTCATTCCTTGGCCATGCAGGTTTCTACAGGAGATTTATTAAAGACTTTAGTAAGGTGGCACTTCCCTTATAAGATTACTGCAGAAGGACATTGAGTTCGAGTTCAGTGAAGATTGTAAACAAGCATTTGATAAGCTAAAGACCGCTCTAACTCAAGCCCCAATTGTGAGAGGACCCGACTGGAGCCAGCCGTTTGAGATCATGTGCGATGCTTCCAACCATGCAGTAGGAGCAGCGCTGGCTCAGTGTGAAGGTAAGGATCCTTTTGTTATTGCCTATGCGTCTAAGACTTTAGACACTGCCCAGTCCAATTATACTACTACTGAGAAAGAGCTACTTGCTATTGTTTTCGCTCTGGATAAATTCCGAGCTTATTTACTTGGTACTAGAGTAGTAGTGTATTCAGACCATGCAGCTCTAAAGTATTTATTAGCTAAAAAGGAATCCAAACCAAGACTTATACGTTGGATACTGCTGTTACAAGAATTTGATTTAGAAATAAAGGATATGAGTGGTAATCAAAATTTAGTAGCGGACCACTTGAGTCGCCTTGAACATATTAAGGATGATTCTACTCCTATAGATGATAATTTTCCTTTTGACAACCTGCAAGCAGTATCTGAGGTAGTCCCTTGGTATGCACCTGTTGCTAATTATTTAGTTAGCCACACATTTCCCCCACATTTCTCTAAACATCAAAGAGACAAGCTGAAAAGCGAGTCTAAATATTATGTGTGGGATGACCCATATTTATGGAGATGTGGCGCTGACCAGATAATTAGACGTTGTGTACCTCAATCAGAATTCCAGTCCATTTTAGAAGCCTGTCACTCATCTGAGAGTGGAGGACACTTTGGCCCTCAAAGAATAGCTAGA